>NC_063049.1:22037408-22155584 GCF_018812025.1 Megalobrama amblycephala
AAGAGAGTTTCCTACTGCCACACTGCCAAACTCAAGCACCTTACAGCCTTCCTCCTGTCCCATGGAGTTGATTTGGAGGTGGGGGTACTTGGCTGTTGAAAGGAATTTAAATGTGATCTGAGTCAATTTTGACAATAAAATACTTTCTCTCACTTTAATTTGCAGTGACAACTATGCAACACTATGGCTCTGCAGTACTAACATTCCTCCTGCACAGCAACAATGGCTCAACCAATGGCATGAATTTGGAGCAGGATTATATGTCTGTCTAACCAATGAACAGTCATTATTTTTGTAATAGATTGCAACAATGACATACACAATATTAGCGGCCTTGGAATAAACTATTTTTTTGTCTAACATTTAAAAAAAAAAATTCTACACCATGAATCAAACCAACCTCTGATATGAATCACTGCTTTGAAAACTATGATTTGAAGAAAAAAAGTATTTGAAAATCAGGTAATAAAAAATGTACAAGACTTTGTACTTTAAGAGGCAATTAACTATAATCACATGAGGCACATGAAATGAAATGAAATAACTGAATAAAGAAGAATGGTAAAATATAAAACTTTTGATTCATAGTAGGGTTCCAATTATAAAAACAAAAAAACAATACATTTTAAATTATGCAAAATATTAATTTTCACAAATATATATTAATTTTGGGAGAGTAGGGAAACTTGATTAGCCATTCACAATGCTCTATGGGAGTGGACGGCCACTCTTTTGTCCTGATTTGTTTGCCTTGGTTCTCTGATTGGAGGATCTTCAGGATGTATTGGTTGTGTAATTCTTCTCCTGAAATTTGGCTTTTAATACAAAATTTTTAATAAAGTTAAAATTTTGCTGATGGCCTCTAAAAGCATATTTCATAGATTAACAACTTCTGAGCTCATGGTAGGTCTGTCTTCAAAGGTTTATAAAGAATTGTTAAATATTTTTTAAAATGAATGATTTTGCTACTGTAACATTTTAGAAAAGACCACAAAACTTGTCAGGTTTGGTTCGATTAAAACAAACTCTGGTGCGATTGCTGAATAAGTGTGAACGCTGCCATCCAAACTCTGGTGCGCACCAAACAAGCAGACCCCTGAAAAGGTGGGTTTCGATCCATTTTCAAACTAAATCTGGTGCGGTTCGACTGAAATATGAATGCAACACGGACTAAAGACATCTAAACAAACTAAAACAAGTTGTAATGTCACAAGATGAGATCTTAAAAAGGACAGGATGCTGAAGTATTCCTGTTTTTTCGTCATAGTCACGATGTTGCTCTTTACAGCTCAGTACAGGCGTCAGATATGGGTCTTCTTGCAACAGATATTCGTTTGTGTGTATAACAAATTAATTCCTGGAGGTGTTTTGACTCCTTTACACATTTTATAAGCTCTCTGTGAGTTCTCAGCTGGTAAAAATACCATCATATGTACGCACAATGAATGCATTTAGCCCAGCACACAGCATTGTTTTGGATGTCCAGTAAACTAAAAAACAGTTTTTTTGTTTTGTATCTTAAGATTCGTTGTTAAAAATGAGTGTAAATGCTAAGCAAACCAAAATTTTTTTTAGTAAGTCCAGACCAAAAGAACCGAGAGAACTGAACTGCAAGTGTAAACACCGTAAATGTGCTTTCTGAAATTCTTAAAATGTTGCACAACCAAATTTTAAGCGTCACTATCTTCTATGACATTTAATCGACATTTAGAGTCCAACAAAAGCTTAGTATACTCACACAGCCCACGTAGAAGTACAGTACAGCTGCTCTCCCCATCATCTCCAAAAGCACAGCAGGCCTCAGCCTGGTACACTACAGCCTGCTGGGGTTTGAATTCTACTGTAACCCTGCATTCTTCTCCAGGCTTTAACTGTCCAGTCTCAGGGGACAGCTGGAACGGAGGATCCACACACCACCTGAATCCTGTCTGCAGCTTACTAGTGGAAAAATGTACATTCACAGGTTTTTAAATTATTTTCTTCACACTTTATAACTCAACTGCCTTTGTGACCACCTAGTTTCCCTCAAAATAATACCCAAAGTACTATACTGTGATAAACAGAGCATACAGCTGCCACCTAATATTTCTTAGGTGGCAGCTGTATGCTCTTTAGACATGCAAACACATCTTTACCTGGAATTACGAAAGAGGAAGCTGGTTTGGGAGCTGTGCTGGGCAGCACAGGGTGGCAGCATCACCGTGTCTGGAACCTCCAGGGCATGATGAGGAATCACAGCTCGCAGAGACACGTGGAATGTGCCTTCCTTACCCTGAAACTCTATAGTGTCCATATACTCACACTGGAAATAGAAGGGCAAGAAAAAAGAACATACACAAATCCAAAATATATTATTGCATAATGAATTGATGTGCACACTAAAGTCAATATTATGACAGGTCTTCTAGTCATGCAAATAAGATTTGTCAATACTTGCTGTGAATATTGATTGATTGATTGATTCATTATAATCGTAGGATTATTGAATGCCTCAAGTTTAAAAAGATATAACAGATAAGAAACACAAGCGAATTAAACTTTACTTTCTCAAGAGGCTGAAAAGTAACTGGGAGTGAGAAAGATGTTCCTGGGCTCAGAAGGATGGTCTGAGGAAATGGTGTGCTGAAGAACTTGGTCTCAGGAGGTCTGAAAATGACAAAATAAACAAATCTGTCAGTATAAACACTACTCTTCAAAAATTTGGGATCAAAAAGATTTTTGTAAATATTAATACTTTTATTCAGCAAGTATGCACTAAATTGATCAAAAGTGACAGTAAAGACATTTATAATAGAATTTTCTATTTCAATTAAATGCTGTTCATTTGAACTTTCTATTCATCAAAGAATCCTGAAAAAAAAAAGTATAGCGGTTCCCACAAAAATATTAAGCAGCAAATCAGCATATTAAAATGATCTATGAAGGATCATATGACTGAAAACTTGGGTAATGATGCTGAAAATTCAGTTCTGCCATCACAGGAATAAACTGCATTTGAAAATATATTCAAATAGAAAACAGTTATTTGAAATTGCAATAACATTTTACAATATTAAATGTACCCTTAAAACTAAACCGTAAAACTACTCCAAATGAATGAATGTAGCATACTTGCCAGTACACTAAGCCTTGAATCCTGTAAAAAGTAAGTGTTGGTCTTTATGAGTTATTGTTTTAAGTGGATTGACCTGAAGGTGAGTTTCTGGAGTTTTCCACGTATGTTTCTAAGGATCAGAGATTTGGTATACTCTAGCCCTGGCTCCCAGCCCTCCCAGACCAGCTCAGCACAGGTCTCCACACCAAAGAAGCAGTTCTGGGTTCTCTTCTGAAGGCCCCCTGACCTGAGGCTCGAGACCCTCTGAAAACAAAGTAAGCAAGTCATAATGTCTGTTGTCTTTTTACACCAGCAGAGGGCAGCAAAGCATTTTAGCAGACTGACAGAAAAAAGCCAATGCAAAATCAGTCAAATGATTAAAGGGTTAGTTCACCCAAAAATGAAAATTCTGTCATTTATTACTCACCTTCATGCCGTTCCACACCCGTAAGACCTTTGTTCATCTTCGGAACGCAAATTGAGATATTTTTGTTGAAATCCGATGGCTCAGTGAGGCCTGCATAGACAGCAATGACATTTCCTCTCTCAAGATCCATAAAGGTACTAAAAACATATTTAAATCGGTTCATGTGAGTACAGTGGTTCAATATTAATATTATAAAGTGACAAGAATATTTTTGGTGCGCCAAAAAAACCCCAAAATAACGATTTATATAGTGATGGCCAATTTCAAAACATTGCTTCAGGAAGCATCGGAACATTATGAATCAGCGTATCGAATTCGGAGTGCCAAAGTCACGTGATTTCAGCAGTTGGCGGTTTGACACGCGATCCGAATCATGATTCAATACGCTGATTCATTATGCTCCGAAGCGTCCTGAAGCAGTGTTTTGAAATCGGCCATCACTAAATAAGTCGTTATTTTGTTTTTTTTTGGCGCACCAAAAATATTCTCGTCGCTTTATAATATTAATATTGAACCACTGAACTCACATTAACTGATTTAAATATGTTTTAGTACATTAATGGATCCTGAGAGAGGAAATGTCATTGCTGGCTATGGAAGCCTCACTGAGTCATTGGATTTCAACTAAAATACCTTAATTTGTGTTCCGAAGATGAATGAAGGTCTTACGGGTGTGGAACGGCATGAGGGTGAGTAATAAATGGCATTATTTTCATTTTTGGGTGAACTAACCCTTTAAAAACTAGCTGCAAACAATAGCAGAAGAAACAAAACTTGATTAAGTAGATATAAAAGGCTAATAATGAGCAAAAAAATAAGAATAGAGGACAGAATGAATAGGAAATAGGAGCTAACTACAAGTTGTAAAGGTAATTTTTATTATGGAAAATGTTATGTTTATATATTTTATATGTGTTGTTTTTTTAATATAATAGTTTTAGTGAGAATTTTGCAAGTTCCTTTGTCAACTTAACCCATTTAGTGTGACAACATGCTGTAGCCTATAGTATAGAGTGTGACATATTTTTTCATTTTTTTGACTTTCAAAACACATCTCACCTTTCTATGCTGGTTGTGTGCAACTCCAAAGGGAATGCCTGAGCTCAGAGGATTCACTGGATTATCCGTCAACATTGCAACTAAAACAAACAACCAAACCAACAGAGGTCAATAGTGCTGTATTAAAATATTTCATATAGCTTTTATATCACATTAAATTAGATTAATCAGACATGGCTGTAGTACTTGAAGGATTTGGGGCTTTATCAGTGATGAACCTAAATTTCATCTGACTGATATTATGAACATATAAAGTCCATACTGCATTAGGCAATACCTGTACTACAGCTGCATGCCTAAGTGATATATTTACATTTATTGCAAAAGCAGGATCTGTTATGTGCCTGTCTGACTCTGAGGTTAACTGAGGCTGGTGTAAATGTATGACCCTGTCACTCATTTCTTTACATCTCTATTAGCTTAAGTGATTTGCCTTAAGGAAAAGGTGATTGCCTCAGAGGATCATCAAATGAAATGTTATTGATAAAGATACACTGGGTTTTCTGTTTTATATTTCTAAAATGAATGACATATTTTCTTTTAAAAGTTGACAAGGCGTTAAAATTGCATACATGATGTAATTCTGTTCAAATCAATCATAAAATTAGACTGCTAAACAATAAAACAATGTATATCAAGTATTTACAGTCACGCGCTTATATTACGTTTGTTCCTCGCGTTATTTTTATGTAGCCTACTAAAAATATAACTTACCACAGCAGTTATATCACAGTTATATCTCAAACAAAACGAGAAAACTGAATAGAAATGTGTCAATTTATTTGTTTCGCCATGCTGAAAGTTTTGCTCCCAGTTCAGTTGTGTATTCGAGCTCCATGACAACGCCGACGGAAACAGCTAAGGGACATTCTACACACAGCGAGTTTTTTTTTCTTTCTTTTTTTTTTTTGCTCAAGGACTTCAACAATAGCTTCAGGTGAGATCGAAATGCAGGTGCAATTTTCCAAATGCGTGATAAATGTTCACAGTTTGCCTCTTTGAGTGCTCGAGTTTCCTATAGTTTGGCAGGGTATTTATTCCCGTCACTGCAATGCATTTAATCAACATATAAATATGTCCTATTCTAGTTTGGCTGAGATGGACCACTGCACCTTCTCTGCTTTAATATTTAATTGTTGGCCTTACACCACACCCCTGTAAAAATGCTCTTTTGGTCATTGAGGTAATTCATCTTTTCAAATTAAATGGCCTGGTGACATCAGCATAAGGAGTAGATTATTTTACTTTTCCTTCATTAACTTAATTATTTGCCTATCAGTAAACCCCCCTGAGTAATTCATATTTGAGAGGCTGTGGCCATAAATATCCAGGCCCACGTTGTTTATAATGCACTGTAGATTCATCTGCGCTTTAATCACCATCTCTGTCAGCTAGAGGTTAAAAGGGAGAGGAGAGTGGGACGATGAATATGTAGGATGGGGGGTAATATTCGTTTACAGTTTTAAACCTTTTGCTCATGAGCCAGACGCATAAACATTTGTACTGTATGCAGCATTTTCACATCCTCAAAAAAACAAAAAGGGTTCAATGACAGCAAGTGAGAGAATGCCTGAAACTCATCTTCAATTTTGTTTATTTCCCTTTGTCTCCAAGTACATATTTTACCAGCAATCTTTGAAGGTCACACAATCCTTCAAACGGAGTCCTGATATCAGTTGAATAAATTAGATATATAATCTATAACAGTTAAATAACATTAAAGACAGCAACAACATGACATAAACTAATGGACTAACTAATGAACCGTTCACAGTTTGCCCTTGTTCAATATTTGCCGAGGATTTACCAGTTCCTCAGTGTTTCTTAGTCAATGGTTACTGGAAGAATGCTGACACTGATGACCTCTGGATAATTTCCTGTTCCTCAGCATCCACTTTTGACTACGTACTAAACGAAATGTGTTCAAGAGATCAATGAGCACAAGTGTCGGCCTGTGACTTTCAGTGGAAAGGCCTCCTCATTTGGTTCAACAGCTTCTATTTTTTCAACCAAAATGTCCATATTAACATATATAATAAAGAGTAAGAAAAACAAGTTAGTTTGAAATAGTGTACATTTGCAGTTTACAAGCAGCCTTCAAGAAAAAATATTAAGTGCAAATAAACTGGAAGACCATTTTCATGAATCATTTAAGACTTTTTGACTATAAACATCCTGTGAGTATTCATGGACAATGAACTCATTGGGCCTAATGGGTTAATTTTGACATCAACAGCTTTCAGTCTTGAGGTGCTGGATTTTAAACCTTGACGTAGTTAGCTGTCCAATTCATGAACTGACATGCCATTAATTCCTCATAACCCTAGCCTGATCTTTCGGTCTCCTCCGATCTCTTCCAGGTCGTCATCAGAGTAGGAGCCATGAGAGCTGTAGCTCAGCGCGGAGCTGTGCTGCAGGAAGTCCGAAGGGTGAGATAGACCTACATTAATGGATTTTCTGAACTCTTCCTCTTCTTCTTCATCTTCCTCCTCTGCATCCAGATCCTCATCGTCGTCGTGTGCACTGCAGCGACTGAGGTCTTTGGGTTTGTTTCCTCTCTTGCCTGACTTACAGCCATCTGTTTCCAGTTGCGCAGCCTGCTCTTTGGCTTTACGGCTGCGCTTCCACTTCATCCGTCGGTTCTGGAACCAAATCTTCACCTGGAAAATACATAACAAACATCACAATCATTTACGTAAAGGTTGATCCATTGGTATTAGCATTTGGGAATATTTAGGAGCTTTTTATTTGAATGATGATTAAAATTATTTTCTTTGTCTCTTTGTTCTTAATATGTTTTTTCACCTTATCCCTTCTTTCTCACAACCTGATTTCATGAGAAAGCGCAAGTATTGTACAATGTGGCGATTTCGCATGAATTTGTACATTGTGATTTGTATGGAAACGTATGATTTTGCTTTAATGAAGGTCTAATCCTAAACCTAACCAGGCATGGGGCGTAAGAAGATTGTATGAAAACGTACAAATGAGCCATTTTGTTAAAACATAAAATAGTTACGAATAGCCATGAAAGTGTGTTGCTTTCTCCTCACTTGTGTATGTGGCCACTTAGCAATTCTTTCTCCCAATCCGATTTCATGAGACAACTTAACTATCTTACGAGGTGGTGATTTCATGGGAATTCGTACAATGCGATTTGTAGAAAAACGTATGATTTTTTTTTTTTTTTTAAATGTACAAAGGTCTACCTTTGAGTACAATTGAGATTGTACAATTTCATATTAGCTACTAATTCGTTTAAACATAAAACTGTTACGAATAGCCATGAATGTGTGTTGCTTTCTCCTCACCTGCGTCTCAGTCAGCATGAGAGAAGTGGCCACTTCGAAGCGTTTGGGTCGTGATAGGTACTTGTTGAGTTTGAACTGGTTTTCCAGCTCTAGCAGTTGCTGGCTGGTGAAAGCTGTGCGTGGCCTCCGGCACTTTCCAATCAGACCAGATTGAGGTGCCCCTGAGAAGAGAGTTTTTTGATAAAGGAGGTGTAAGACTCGTGCCAAAACACAAAGACATACGGTGAAGACACCAAGCAGACGCAGCAAACAAGAACATATTCACCTCTTGTTACTCCCCCCTAATAGATAATGATAACAGCTTTACTTCAGTTTATTGTTGATGACAGGGCTGGGAGATATTGCTTTAGCGGGACAATAAAACACCAGAGAGCACCATTAACTTAATGAAAATTCAATAAATGCTACCAGATAACTTTATTGATGAAGCTCAGACCGTTTTAAGTGTATCTTTATAGTTTTCCTTTCGATGAAGGCTGTTTTAATGGAGTTGTCATTTATGATGCTATGAAAAGACTGAAAATAAAAAAAAAGCTTACATTATAGTTCCGTTAGCAGTAAATACTGATTCAATTATGCTAGAGAATATTTATGGCATGTGAGTTCACTTTGTGTTTTTGCTGAGAGAACATATATATGTTATATATTTATGTGATGTTATTTTCCCTATATTTTTGGATTCATAAAGGTTTATAAATATGTTGGTAACATTATTTTCTATGAAAACTAAAGAAATTATAGCAAACTTGATGGAAATAAGCAGTTTTTACTTTGAAATTATACTTAAAGTGGCATCATTTAGACATTTTTAATTGCTTGACAATACTTTTTTTAATTCTAAAGTAAGTCACTTAAACAGTAAAACTTAAACTAGTATGCAGAAAGGACACATACCGCTGTAGTCTGCAAGGCGAGGCATTATGAGTCCTGCCCGGAGCCAGTGTTCTAACGGAAATGAACCGGCCACGGCTGCTGCTTTCAGGTGGTCCTGGTACGGATGCGCGAAACCAGAATACGCGAAGGTGGGATGCTGCGCTCCAAGTGCCGCGATGGAGTACATAGGTGAGGGATACATTCCTGGCATAGACCCTTGAGAAAGTGATGTTAATCCTGGGTGAGAAATGTTTAGCATGCCTGGTTTGGGTATGACCCCTGTCTGAAGCTGAAAAGCGCGAGTAGGAGAGTTTTGTGTCCGTTTGCATGTTGCGGGCTCAATGTCAGTACCTTCATTGCACAGTCCCGGGGAATCCTCGCGAACTATCCGCTGAGAGCTCTCTGACAACAGAGCGTCTATTCGAAAGTTCTTCGACTTATCCATGGAGCTGAACTTTAAGTGTCAAGCTAAAATTTGGTTATAAATTAGTTTAAGAGTTTCTTTTTTCTTCACACTAGGTTTAATTTACAATGAACTCTTCCTTAGGCCACTGACCTGACCGTTGGTAATATTGTCTAACTCTTTAAGACAGTTGTGGATATTTTGTTTCTCTATAACTGTGTTTTCATCTCTATACCCGTGACGCAACACTATGCCTGGAGCGCGAGCAGGCATCAGTTTTTGACTGTCTCGCGCTCTAGCACGCTCCTCCTAAACACTCTCTGATTGGTTCATTTGGATGCTCTTATAGTTGAGAATCTTCCAAAAATATTCTAATTAATTCACTACACACGCATTTATTTCAACATCAAGCCATACAATTCACATCTCTTACGACTTAAAAATATATATAAAAATTTATATAAAAATATATAAATTGGCCACACAAACATTTGTTTACAACAATTGGTCCTTTGGAAAAATAATTTTGGTCTACCAATAGTTTGCAATAGGCTATTAATAAAACAGCAACGTAAACAACAATAAGTAAATGTGTTATAGGTTGAGATTAATATACAAAAAATGGTTATTTTACACTAAATACTGCACACATTTTTTTAGCAAACAAAATATCACAAATAGTCTACATATTTATTAACATTATCGATATGATTTCAACTGGTGATCTATGTTATTATATTTTTCTTATTTCACTGTATGAAAATGTGATTACACTGTATGTTATGGCAATATTATTTCACTTTATTAAATTTGATTTTCCTCATCAGTAATTACATTCGTAAAAATGTTTAAGATTTAGATGTTTGGTGCAAGTTAATAATAACGTCCCTTTATTAATTAAAATTACAATGTTAGAAATATTTTAAATAAGCCTACATCATAACAATTAAAAGAATAGAACATCTAAATAAAATAAAAATCTTGTAGGCCTAATCTGAAATGAATTGCTTCTGAATAGCCAGTCGTTTATCTGAGATAGCCTATATGTCCTTGTCTTGTCACAATCAGATGGTAATTCAAATTTCACTCAGACTGCTTGACTAAAGCATCTTCTTTAGAGCATCGAAGAGGAATTCATAGTGTACGAGGAGGAATTAAACATTAGTTCCACTCTTCTCGAAATTAAGTTTCAGGTTTCTCCTGAATGGTGGAATATATATTTAAAGGTTCAAATACATTGCTAACTAACTCACACTAACCTTGACAAAGGGACAATGGCGGACACGGACAGGTTGACCTTTTCCACTCCGCGCGCTCGCAGGTGCGATTCCGCCTTGCTTTTCTCACACTATATGCGGCGTGTTTGCATGACCACTCGCTCACCCTTGTTTCTTATCTGGTGCAAACATATACTAATGCACAAATAAATCAACAAGCATGATAAACGCAAACGGACACGCTGCAGTTGTAATGTTCTGTCATTATCTGCCGCTTATTTGCTGCTTGTTTTTCCAGTAATAATGTCGAAACAGCCGTTTATTTGCACGAGGGCTGCTGAGACGTTTGGAGAGAATAACGATCTGACACTAGAGCGTGCCAACACGGAAGAAAGTGCAGTACGAATTAAAAAAAAAAAAAAAAAAAAAAGACAACAAAAAATCATTACTGTGTCAAAGACTGAGCAAAGATTCAAAAACGAGAAAGAAGCCAATATTATTTAATAGCTCAAAGTCATGGCTTTTGAGGTGAACTGCTGTTGTCTTCATTTAATGTTCAGTTATTTGCACTCTTTTTTTTCTCTCTCTCTCTCTCTCTGTGAATAGTTTTTCTCATGGGAAGTCTGGTTGTGCTCTCAGCACTGTCAGTGAGTTCCCAGACAAGACCTTGAGGTTATAATTAATCTCAGTTCATTAGGAAGATAAAGGTCAATTATTAGGCTTCTACCTGTCAATCATTAACAGTGCTTGGGTTTACACACAGCAGAACAGATAATAAAATGATTTGTCTTTCTTTTCTTTAATTTCAGGGAAGACAAATAAAATATTTTGAGGTTTTGAAAATGGCCAATACAAAGTAGGAGGGACCAAGTGATACACATTCAGTATTAGACAACAACAACACAAAAGTGCTGTTTAATGAAATATATATTCATGCAAATCAAGTCACAAGTCGCAGGAGTATATTTGTAGCAATAGCCAACTTTGTATGGGTCAAAATGATCGATTTTACTTTTATGGCAAAAACCATTAGGATATTAAATAAAGATCATGTTCCATGAAGATATTTTATGAATTTCCAACCGTAAATATATCAAAAATGTGTTTTTGTGAGTGGATATGCATTACTAAGGACTTAATTTGGACAACTTTAAAGCGATTTTCTCAATATTTTTGTGCACCTTCAGATTCCAGATTTTCAAATATTTGTATCTCGACCAGATATTGTCCTAACAAACCATACATCAATGGAAAGCTTATTTATTCATGCTTTCAGATAAATCTCAATTTAAAAAAAATGTACCCTTATGACTGGTTTTATGGTCCAGGGTCACAAATATAAATGCAATAAATTGTAACTGTCAGTGGCTTACTTTTCATTTAATCAGAAATTAAAATAATTAGATGACAATTTTAACATTTTTTTTTTTCCAAGCTGAAATATATTTTAGAAACAATTGCATGAACATAAATATTTTTTCGCCAATAACTAAAATTCTCTGTTAATGTTGGAAAATTAATGGGATTTTCTTTTTCCTAAAATTGAGTATGGTACAGTCGTCTCTCTCCAATATCAATTAAATGGCAAAATAACAAATATTTTTAAAAAATATTATTATTTTAAGGAACTAAATTGAATTAGTTATGAAATACTAATATTATTAGTCAGTATAAACATTATACAATTAATATAATTAGTAATAATTAATACAACTTTTTTTTAGATGCAACACTGTGTTAAAAAGGACAAGGAGCACTGGACTCTGCAAACAATAAAATACAATAAGTACCACGTTAAGTACATTTTTTGGGTTGGGAAGGACAGCTGTGAAAATGAAACTATAGTTCATTTAAAAGAAGATCGATTAGCACAGCATGTATGCAATTGAAAACAATTTGTTAAAAAATTAATGTAGTGAATTAGGTACCTGTGGTCCCTAAAAGTGTTCAACTCCCTGTGCAAAGAACTAAATAAGAGAGTGACACAAAAGAAGCCATTAGTCAAAAAGAACCATGTGAAAACTCATCTGGAGTTCTGCAAAAAGCATAAGATAAAGTTTCTGCCCTGATCTTCACCAATTCAGAAACTGTGGTACTATTTGAAAATTGTTGTTCAACCATATCCAACTGGGTGAATGGGCCAGAAACACATCTAAATGTATGCAATGTTTTGTGCAATGTTTTTTACTTACTGCAAAGTGTCTTTTACAAATGTGAGGACTGAATAACTATGCAAATACAACTCGTTTTTTGGTTACAAATATTTTAGTTAAAAAATGTCTGATTAAAATGATGAGAACTAAATTTCACCGTAAGAGTAAAATGTTAACACTTTTTGCAAGGCACAGATCTACAAATAAATGTCCTCTTTCTAAAAAAAGAGACCACAGATGCCTAACAAGCCTGCCAAAAGTGCAAGCACTCTGCATTCTGGCTGTCCAGAAGGGAGCCAACACTTGTATTCAAGAGACTGTAAAAGAGCCACTGAATGGACAGCTATTCATACACAAATGCGACATGGGCTGAACCCTTTCGTAACTGTCTGACCTCTTGCTCTAGGTCAGATGTAAAAAATAGCAGTGCTTGTGTAGATTTCAGCGTTAAAGCTAAGGAAACAACCTATGTGCTGCTGTCTAATTTCCAATTCCAGTCTTCCTACTCAGCAAATTTAGCTCTTTGTTCAGACCTACCAAAAGTTTAAATTACATGCTGGAATCCACTGAATAGTTGCGTCTTATTTTAATTTCCTTTCATAACCATCCCATTGTTGCACTCTTGTGTCCTTGTGATTGACCAGAGGGAATTGAAAACTTCCTCAGTAACCAGGGCTGGGCGGTGCAGGTTAACCAGTTCAGGCCTGTGTTGAATCGTATGATTAATGACAGCTATGTTGCAGAGACATCAAGACAATGGCAGAGGCAAGAGGGGTGTGTTTCTGGATAATTACTGGTAAATCCTACCGTTGTTGAGTTAAAGCATAACAGAAAGTTCAACACACACACGTGCACGTACTACACAGAGAGGATGACTGGGATGGATAATTAGTCCCGCAGAGCTGCTACAAACATCTGTTGCTCCGGAAAAAATGGTGGCAACATCAGGAGCTGGTGGCGCATCGTGGGTGGTTCTCTCGCTGACATAAAAAGACACAAATATTTCTGTGTTACCAATTATGGGACATTTTAGAAATAAATAAATAAAAGTGTAATACCAATTGTAACATTATACATTTCATAAAAAAATAAAAATAAAAATCAATAAAAGTGCAATAATTAATTAAGACATTATACATTTACTTAAAAAAAAAAGTAAATAAATAAATAAAAGTGCAATACCAATTATGGCATTATACATTTCATAAAAAAAATAAATAAATAAAAGTGCAATACCAATTATGACATGATTTATTTATTTATTTTAATGAAATGTATTAAGTACAATATCATTTTTTATTTATTTATGTATAATGTCATACTTGGTATTGCACTTTACTTATTTATTTTGAAGTGCAATATCAATTATGACATTATAAATAAATAAATAAAAGTGTAATTCCAATTATGACATTATTTATTTATTTATTTTAATAAAATGTATAATGTCTTAATTGGCATTGCACTTTATTTATTTATTTATTTTAATGAAATGTATTAAGTGCAATATCAATTATTTATTTATTTATTTATGTTAATGAAATGAATGAAGTGCAGTATCAATTATGACATTATAAATTTAATAAAAAAATATAAATAAATAAAAGTGCAGTACTAAATATGACATTATACATTTCATATAAACAAATAAATAAAAGTACAATACCAAATGTGACATTATACATTTCACGTTTACACGACAATTATGTACTAAAAACGGAAAAAGTTTTTACTTTATGTTATATTTGCATACAGACGA
Organism: Megalobrama amblycephala; assembly: GCF_018812025.1. Lineage (NCBI taxonomy): Eukaryota > Metazoa > Chordata > Actinopteri > Cypriniformes > Xenocyprididae > Megalobrama > Megalobrama amblycephala. Next base: position 22,051,705 of record NC_063049.1, read on the forward strand.
CAACGTTATCAAAACGACCCCCGTTCAAACGGATCCGTGAAAATGACTAAAAACGCTGTATTATTCTTGCCAGGCCAGTAGTTGGCGATGTCACTTTGTAAAGAAACACTGGGGCAATATCATACCCCCGGCGCAAGTGTTTTTTGCTAGTTTCAGCCCAAAGTAGTTATCGTTTTCACGTCTTGCGCCACATTGTTTAAATAGCAAATGCATTTGCGCCCATTTGTTCGCCCATGGGCGTGCTGGTCTGAAAATGAGGTGTGTTCAGGCGCATTGTTGGCGTGTTGCTATTTTGAGGCAACTGAAATAGACTGCGCAAATGACCAGCTGAAACCTGGTCTAAAGTCAATGCCGCAGTATTTTTTTTTTTTGCACAAACATGCCAAATATTAAAAATAAAAGGATTACAATGTAAAAGATTATTATTGTGTGCATAAAGATAAAAATGCTTTGGTGGAATCCAGCTTGTCCCGTAGATGGTCTGCTCGCGCGCTTCGTGCACGAGCAGGTCCGTTTCCTCGCTAGAGAAGTGTTCAGTTTATCAGCTTGCAAATTCCACCATGTAAATAGCGAATCTGCTATGGCACGAGCGCAACTGGCTTTAAAAGGGACTGGGAGATGAGACTCTGATTGATTTATTGCATGTTATGCCCAAAACACACCCATTACTCATTAAGAGAATAGGAACAACGTTTTTAGACAATGCGTCGGGTGCGCCAACCATTTTTTCCGTTGTTAAACTAGCAAAAGTGGATTCGGACACGACCTAAGTGCACTTGTGCTGTGAGCTTCAGACCATGCGCTTAGATCATTAAAATAGGGCCCTATATACACATGCGCATGACGTCACATTTTCACGAATTCGCTTTTTTTTTGTAGTTTACATAGAGACAATAAAGGTATAGTTTTCAAAACCTTGCACTTTGAACCCCATGAACGCCATTGTCGTGTAAATGAACAGTCAAAACGCATAAAATGTTTTCCGTTTTTAGTTGAAAACGGTGTCGGGTAAAAGGCCCCAAAGTTGAAATGACTTGTACAGCCATTTTGATTATGCTTAAAAATGTAAGGCAGCACCTTTAAGTTTGAACATGAAATATGTGGATTTTTTTTACAGTATATATTTTAATGAAACATTTAATGAAATGTATACATTACATTAAAAAAGTATGGTAAATAAATAAACAAAATATGTGCCATGCAATCTCCTTCCAGACATATAAAATATAAAAAAAAAGTTTAATCAGAACATTTTTTTGGGGCTATTATTGCTCCTGAGCCACAAAAATTTATGGGATATCATTCCAGATTTCTGAACCACAATGTAATAACTTCCAAAGTATAGCCGTATTTTTATATGTCAGGGTGAAATTTAATTAGCAAAGCAAAAATCAAACAACATGCACAGAAGCAGGGCTGAATTGCCGTGGCCTTTTGTGTAGGGGTATGTGTGTGTTTGGTCAGTCTGGAGATATATAACAGGACAGGTATGATGGATAACTACTACATCTAATAAGGCTCTATGTTTATCTTCCAGGACCATCCTAGTCAGCTCACAGATTCATCCAGGGTTGTATGCGTGTGTGGCTGTCAGAGGTGAGCAAATTAAATATGACAGTTCAATTAGCCCTGCTCATCCAAATGGATGCACCTAATCCCGCTGCAGGATAAGCAGCTCCACCCACCAATAGACTATATGTTTTTTAATCAAACAGTCCTCACTTTGGCAGGAATGAAGGAACCTGCGCATGCAGCCTTAATTCAAAAACATGATTGAAGCCCACCTCACCTTTCTGAATTGTGCACCCTTCAGCACACATGCTAAGTAATGCTTTCTTAAAAAGACAAGAATGAAATTAGAAAGCATAAAGAGAAGTAGAAAGAGAAGTAGAAAGCATAAAAACAAAAACACAACAAAAACTGATATCCTTTAGCTTTTAACTCCAATGGAAATTTATATAGTCTACACACCATTCGCCATTTTCGTGAATAACCCTGAAACAAACATCTGTATACAGACTGCGATCCCTTTATGTACTGATTATGTCTGTGCTTTTATATCATAAACCTGTCATTCATAAATTACAGCATCTGATTTCCATCAGGAATTCATTAAATATTCTCTTAGATAATGACATGCACACATTAAATCTCAGTGCTTGTCTGGAAGGTTGTCGTTAAAATTTAATATTTGCTTTGCAAATCTATGCCAATTTGCAGAGTGACTGCATAGGCTGCTAGGTGTATTTAAATGTATGATGATCTATGGGGGATCAAGTCAGGGGGCACAAAAAGGGTCCTAGAAAGCATATTCTCATCCAGAAACAAATCTCGCTTGTGAATAATTTAGTATCTTGACCATTACTGAAACTTGCGTCTTTGGAACACTAGTGAAAATGATGCATTTTTTCAAATTTAATATTTTCTCCCTTTACAAATAATAGTGAAAAGTTGAATTGAAAAATTGATATTTAAGAATGAAATTGGGAATATTCCAATAAGCATATTGTGTTTCAATGGAAGCAAGAACATCTGATCTGTACAAAGGAGTTCATATGATTGCAAATTCAGGTATATGATTAGTGATTAGTTAATTTTTCCTTTTTTGACTTTTTTTTAACAAAAAAAGTGTAAATTCTATAAAAATCAAACTCTAAAACCATGTCGACTGTCTTGAATCATCAAATAACAATATAATTTTTAAGTTTCATAATTATCACTGTACTCAAAATGATTTTGCGTGCAATAAGCTGAACAGTACAGCAGGATTGAAGATCAACAACAATAGCTGTTTCCATCAACTATTTTATGAGCATTTTAGGATATCGCATTAAAAAAAATGCTCATAAAAACTTAATGCGCTCAATTGAGGCGTATACATTTTTTGTCCGATAAGAAGATGTGCATAAACAATGATGGAAACACATTTATCGAATAAATCCCTCGATGACAAAAAAAAAAATCACAACTTTTCAGTGGATGTGACTGGATAACTAGACTGAATGAACCAATTGGACCAGTGGACCAATTTCATTGCACTACATCTCAAATGTTGGTTTGATCATTCTGAAATGCCTGAGTCAGTCTGTCATCAGAATGATTTGGTATAATGGCCTCCCAGAAGCATTTCACATGACTGCGTTCACAATAAGCATCCGAATGCAAGAAAACATGATATAACATGATTCTACAGATATTTTGTGCCAATTTTGTTCTTTAGAACACACGGGATGGAAATGCTGCTTTATTCACAAATGTTTATGCGACATTACAATTTTGTGCATAAGTTTCCAAAATTCACAACTTTGGATGGAAACATAGCTAATGAAGAAGGTTATTATACTAAGTTTTCAGAATGTTGGGGAATGTTTGCAGTGTTGGGGAAAGTTACTTTTAAAAGTAATGCATTAGAATAAAAAAGTAACTAATTGCATTACTTAGTTACTTTTTATGAAGGAAGGAAATGCAAATTCATGCCTGTACAGTGGAGGGCAAATTAAACAAATTTTAGGAGGATCTATTGACAGAAATGCAATATAATATACATAACTGTGATTTCAGTGGTGTATAAAGACCTTACATAATGAACCATTATGTTTTTATTACCTTAGAATGAGCCATTTCTGTCTGCATACACCCCTGGTCCCCTTACATGTTAAGTCGCCGTTTTGCGCCGGCATGTTTCTACAGTAACCCTAAACGGACAAACTGCTCTGAGTGCATTTGATTGACTAGATACTCTCTGCTGTCTCAGACGATGACATATTTGTCCTGTGTTGGCCACCGTAGCTTCTCTATATTGCAATTCCCAACCTTACCGCTAGATGCCGCTAAAATGTAAACACTGCACCTTTAAATGTAATGCCTTACTTTACTAGTTACTTGAAAAAAGTAATCTGATTACGTAACTCAAGTTCCTTGTAATGTGTTACCCCCAACACTGATGACTTGCTTTAGGTGTAACTGAGACACTCTCATGGCAAATTTTACATTTTGGTGACTTAGTGGCTAGTTTGTATTAATTTGTACAATCTCATGTTTTCATATGATCTGCTTACTCCCAACTGATGGTTAGGTTTAGGGGTGGACCTTCATGCCTGGCTTTTTTACATTTTTCGTACGAATAAAGTTGTACGAATTCATGAGAAATCGCCACCAAAACAGTTATGTTTTATGCATGAGATCGGGTTGGTATAACTGCATCTGTGTAAAGTGGCATGTTGCCACCGCTACATATGGCTTCAGCCCATTTAGGAAATGGTCTTGGCTGTGTACAGCAGTCCGAACCAGTGAGGCCTAAAAGAGGAATTAGCAATCCGTTAACTAGCCGTTCTGTCAGAGGTTCTGACAAGCTGAAAGGGAGGAGCTGTCAAAAGCTAATTTATCTCCTATGGAGCCCAACATGAAATTTCATTCGCTAATTAGAAACCCCCCACCCTTTCTGTTCTAGCACTTCGTCACCTCTCCTCGATCCTTCCGCCTCTCCGTCATCGTCCCGAGGGCGCAACATCACAGTGACAATGCGGCATTATGGAAATAAATAGTTCCATTATGCCGCATTGTGTAGTGGAATTGGACTCGCTGCACTGCTTTAGTGATGGAGGAGGGCTCTACTTTGATTAAGACGGATGATTTATTGAGGAACGGTCGCAACATGTTTGGAGTCAAATCTGGGAAGGTCATACATAGGGAGTTTCACACATTTGTAAGCGCATGCATTCCAAAATGCGACCATTATGCCAAAACACACACTTTTTTAACCATTTTAATTTTGTCATTCATTCTCAGATCAGATCAAGTTTAAAATAAACACATTTATGCAGAATATATTTTAAAAGTACAAGCTATTTTGGTGCATATATTGCAATTTAAAGGGATAGTTCTCCCAAAAATGAAAATTCTGTCATCATTTACTAACCCTCAAGTTGTTCCAAACCTGTATGAATTTCTTCACAAAAGAAGAAAAGAAGATATTTTGAAGAATATGGGTAACCAAACAGTTGATGGGCCCCATCAACTTTTTTTCATACTATGGAAGTCATTGGGGCCCATCAACTGTTTGGTTACCCATATTCTTCAAAATATCTTCTTTTGTGTTCAGCAGCTGAAAGAAACTCACACAGGTTTGGAACAACTTGAGGGTGAATAAATGACAAATTTTCATTTTTGGGTGAACTATCCCTTTAACTGTGAAAACTACAGGTTTCCACCACCTGTTTTCTCCAAATAAGATTTCTTAGGCATTATTAAACATCACCATTATTACATGTACAATAATAAACTAATCTTGGTGTTTTTTCAAAAGTGTCTGATATATAAGATTGTCTTTGTATAATGTGTGACTATAGCTCAATTATTTTTCTCTGAATTGTCCACTTAGCATCAAGAGAAGATAATGCCACCTCCGAAAACAAGCTGGAGTGTTTAACAGCTCATCATGTTTATAGAAGCAGGGGACACTGTGATCCCAAAGGGTGTACAGCCACTTAAACAAATGCAGCCGGCAATGTCCTTTTCAAGCAGAGTCAACAGATGTCACTTGGTTGCTTTCTACTGAATAGGACTTGAGGTCAATCAGGCAGATAAGAGATTACTGTTTGGGAATCTCTCAATTATCGTCTCACTGACTGACCCCAGAAAGACAAGAGGGGGGTGGAGATGGGGGGGGGACGCAGACAAAATGAGCCCCAGCACAGCCAAAAGCCTGTATTCAGTGAAAGAAGCCATTTATCAGTCTGCTTAACCCTTAAATGCTGTGGTGTGGCTGAAGGGTTGGACACTCGCTGCAATTGGACTAATTAAAACACTGCAGCACTGCTAAATTGTACATCTGGTCATGCATTAGTTAAATGTCCTGCTGTTCCTATACTGTGATTAATATGTCCTTTGCAAGCACTGATGAATGCCTAGTTTAATGTGTTTTACTAATACAAAAACATTTTGCATAAAGCATGTTCAATGCAAAAAACTTGCATGCTCCAAAGTGACTTACAGTAATTTCAAGTACACATTTTATTGGTGTGAGAATCAAACCTGTGACCTTGGCATTGTTAGCTATACCAGTTGAGCTACAGGAATATAATTCAGTATAATATAATATAATATAATATAATATAATATAATATAGTATAATATAATAATAGTTTATGTATTAGCACAGTATCAACTGTTTTTTCTTTCTTTCTTACTTACAGACAAAGAAAACTTGAATGGGGGATTAATTTCTATTCATTCACTCAAGTTTATTCAGCAGCAGTTAGATCATCTAAAATGGTCTTTTGAATAAAGCATAAAATGACAATGAATGCACTATGAAATCATATGGCCTCACCCACAAATATAATCTTGCCTACTTGTGTCTGTGAGTTTGTTTGTTTATGCTGTTTGCATTGGTAAAGAGCCATACTGCAGTGTGACTCTTCAATGGGAGTAGAAGTCCTCAATGGATAAGCATCAAAGGACAGATTGTCATTTGTCTTTTGCAATGGTTGACATTTTAACACCTGGTATTGTTTACAGGTCAATGAAAACAAATCACAGAGAACTTTAAGTGCGTATGAGGTATTAAAGGCTCTCGGCATAGCTGACCTTATAGAATATATAATCTGTCTTTTATTATATAAAGTGTCAGTAATAGAGACCAGGAGATTAAGTTCAGAATTGGTCTAAAATGCACTTTGATTCGGGATTCAAGTGCTTTTCAAGTTTTCTTTTCCTGTTCTGCATATCTAGAACTGTCTATTTCTGTTTCTTTGACTAAACTTTATCACGGGCTTCTCGGAAAATGTCCTTTTAAATCCTTGAAATGAGCAAATGAATTCTTAATGGTTCCAGCTGGGACAAACTCAGCTTTTATATGTGACCTTGAGTGTGAGAACTAACTGGAGATTAAGTGCTGAAACATTTGCAAAACATTTGGCGCATTTAGATACGCGCTCACACTGTTACATAACTAATTTTCTGATAAAATTTGCAACAGTGTAGCAAAGTCCTGGTGTTTCAAAGCTGCCTGTCCATTTAATCAACATGAAGGCCTGTCTATGTCACTGTTTCAGGAAAATGAATAAGGTTTACGGTAAAAGGACTCTGGAGGGTGTGTGTGTGTGTGTGACAGCGAGTGAGAGAGAGTGTGCCAGGGAAAGAATCCCACTGAATTATTTCAAAAACTCACACAGAAGGAGGGAACAGAAGTGTGTGCGTGTGTGTGTGTGTGTGTGTGTGTGTGTGTGTGTGCGTTTATGCCCAACCCCTCTTAGTCTATTGACATGATAATGGGTACAAATTGATGAAGACTTTTCACTCTCGCTCTGACAACAATGTGGAAGAATACACAAATGCTCCACCACCCACTAGCAGGAATAAATCACAATCCTACGCCTCCTCCTGGGGCTGCCATTGTAGAGGCTGCTTTAATCAACTAATTCCCACTGACACCCCTAACTCGTGCTGCATCTCCTGTTTTGTCTCATCTCTCTCACAGCCACATAATCCTATCAGTCTTAATCTGTTTTAACAAGGCCCTAATCCACCAATTAGACCCTATCAAACCTCACGTTAAGACATGGCCGATAAATTACCAGCATGCTTTAACTGTCACCAGATTAAACCGTTACAAATTCTGTAAATCCATTCTTAATACACCATGATCAGAACTTTGAGAGACCGAAGAAACGGTCAAAACCATAAGCCTAAAATCGCACCAGGAACAGATGTCTTGAGCCTAACAACCCAGATTGAGATTATACCTCATGTATCCAATTAGACAAAACTACCATTTTGTAATGTTTTAAGAAAATTTTCCCTTGTTATATGAACGTTCATTTTCTCATTATGCAAACATATCCTGTCAGTGTATTCATGGAAATGATGCCAGGGAGCTAGTGCTAAAATACAGTTTCATAACACTAAAAAAAGAAAGTAAAATGATAAAATAATAGAGGCCAATAAAGAACTAAACTAAACTGATGATTCATTAAATCATGGATGTAAAGTTCATTAATGGATATACATTTAAATTAAGAATGGTCATACTGCTCAAACCAACATTTAAAGATGTTATACTAACAATGTATTAATAACAGTGGTTTAATGCTAATGATTTGAACATTTATCGTTAAAATTAACAGCATTAACATTTTGTTTGTAATTTTGAGAGAAACTTTACAGAATGTTTTAGTCAAAGTTCTGCGAAGTTTCACTGAGAAGACTGGAAGTTTTTTTTATTGGAAGTTACCAGTAATGATTAACAGATCAAAGAGATTGTCAACCATAGATTTGTCTCTCTGTCCTTTCAAAACTTACATAACAGAAAGCAACACAATGACAGCTGACATGTTATTACTTTGACTACTTTGAGGATTTAAGATATAGTTTAGAAGTTCTAAATGAAAATTCAGGTCAAAACTTCAATCTGAATTCCACATTAAAGGCCCGTTCACACCAAGGATGATAACTATAACGATAAAGATTTAGTTCTAAATATCATTCTAAATATAAAAGAAAAGCAGAGTCCACACCACAACTACAGGTGCTGGTCATATAATTAGAATATCATCAAAAAGTTGATTTATTTCACTAATTCCATTCAAAAAGTGAAACTTGTATATTACATTCATTCATTACACACAGACTGATATATTTCAAATGTTTATTTCTTTTAATTTTGATGATTATAACTGACAACTAAGGAAAATCCCAAATTCAGAATATCAGAAAATTAGAATATTACTTAAGACCAATACAAAGAAAGGATTTTTAGAAATCTTGGCCAACTGAAAAGTATGAACATGAAAAGTATGAGCATGTACAGCACTCAATACTTAGTTGGGGCTCCTTTTGCCTGAATTACTGCAGCAATGCGGCGCGGCATGGAGTCGATCAGTCTCTGGCACTGCTCAGGTGTTATGAGAGCCCAGGTTGCTCTGATAGTGGCCTTCAGCTCTTCTGCATTGTTGGGTCTGGCATATCGCATCTTCCTCTTCACAATACCCCATAGATTTTCTATGGGGTTAAGGTTAGCTTTGTCACTGTGTGCAGGTGCCAAGTCCTGCTGGAAATTGAAATCTGCATCTCCATAAAGTTGGTCAGCAGCAGGAAGCATGAAGTGCTCTAAAACTTCCTGGTATATGGCTGCGTTGACCTTGGACCTCAGAAAACACAGTGGACCAACACCAGCAGATGACATGGCACCCCAAACCATCACTGACTGTGGAAACTTTCTGGACTGGACCTCAAGCAACGTGGATTGTGTGCCTCTCCTCTGTTCCTCCAGACTCTGGGACCCTGATTTCCAAAGGAAATGCAAAATTTACTTTCATCAGAGAACATAACTTTGGACCACTCAGCAGCAGTCCAGTCCTTTTTGTCTTTAGCCCAGGCGAGACGCTTCTGACGCTGGCTTGACACAAGGAATGCGACATCTGAAACCCATGTCTTGCATACGTCTGTGCGTAGTGGTTCTTGAAGCACTGACTCCAGCTGCAGTCCACTCTTTGTGAATCTCCCACACATTTTTGAATGGGTTTTGTTTCACAATCCTCTCCAGGGTGCGGTTATCCCTATTGTTTGTACACTTTTTTCTACCACATCTTTTCCTTCCCTTCGCCTCTCTATTAATGTGCTTGTACACAGAGCTCTGTGAACAGCCAGCCTCTTTTGCAATGACCTTTTGTGTCTTGCCCTCCTTGTGCAAGGTGTCAATTGTCGTCTTTTGGCCAACTGTCAAGTCAGCAGTCTTCTGCATAAACAGAAGAGAACGGAACACATGCAAGCTACAGCGACAATGGAGGCCTACATAGACGAGAGATTGTGCGAAGAGGTTAGAAAGTACCCTCATTTGTACCACGCCAGCATGAAAGAATATAAAGATGTTTACATGGGTTGTAACTCATGGTGAGAAATTGCTCAAAACTGAGCATGCGTCGAACGCCTGTGTATGCGCACGAGTCGAATGAAGTATGCTTTGCAAGGCTGTGTGTTCGACTGTGCGCATGTACACCAGCATACACGTAAAAAAAAAACAAAGTATACCCAGGGCTTTAGAAGAAACAAAACAATATTGTCCGCTGGAAACTAATATAGATATCATTATACAGTAGTTATCGTTCTTGGTGTAAACGGGACTTAAAAGTGCCTTTTTAGGCTGCTGAACAGTTTTTAGATCAAGATCACTGCCCACATACCATTGCAGTGAAATTTTATTAAAATTTCCCAAATTCAACTCTCAAATAGATGATGATATGTGCAAATGCTATTTTATTAAACATGCTATGTTGGCCATTTCATATTCTAATTGCATAAGTGGGGAGAAAGTTGAGTGTGTAAATGAATTAAATCAATAGTTATCTGCATTGATCCATGTCCTTATTGATTATCCCAAAACGCTTTGCGTTTTCCAATCTGCTCAGTGAGATTCAGAGCCTACAGAAGGGCTCCGAGCTCAAAGTGTTTATATGGAGATGAAATACTCACCTTCAGGAGTGAAGTGACTGGAAAACGGTCACAAATAAATGGAATCAATGTAATCAGCTAACAGCTGAATGCCATTGCCAGTTTCACACCATTTGTGTTTTAGTTGCTCCCAGGGGCTCCATCTAAACCCTGCATGGGAAATATTCTTAATTAGATTACATAAGAAATATAATTTCTTAATCACACAGCATGTTTCATCGAATTGTAAATAAGTGACATTTTTTCCTACTCTAAAATTTTCCATCATTTATGACTGTTTTTACTTCTGTCAAACTGCTGGTATATATCACACTAGCGCAGTCCATTTCTACAAGTGACAACACAAAGGAGATTATAAGGAGAGTTAATGCTTATAAGTGTGCAGAATCAAAAATAACTGAAGAGCCTTTCATATTCTTTTAGGCTACTAAAAACAGAAAGTGGAAGGGTAATACATGAAAGACAATCAAATACACTGTAAGCATGAGACCCAGGGTTGTTGGTGAGGACATAACTGTGGCAAACCTTAATCAAAGTGTAATTCATTCCTCTGTGTGTGTATGAGCTACAGGGTTAAGGTCACTCTAGTGATTAATTTGGACATGGAAAGAGGTACGACGTCACTTTGAGCTTGCTGACCTTGATGGTTGTAAATCTACTGGCCAACATATTTCTTTGTAATGCTCTGAGACCTGTTGGCCACTGCTTAGTGGATCCTTTGCCTATTTTCATCAGCTGCATATTACAATATGCAGCTGATTCACATACTATCAGAATGTGAACCTGGAAATTATATTGTGTTTGCAAATATACTGTACTGAAGAATATATATGAGCACTGATGTGAAAATATGAGAGAAATATGCACTATTGTTTTAATTAATTCAAAGGATAAGAAGAAGGGGGGAAAAAAAAGCTTTGAACGGTGGGCAGCACACTGATACATCAGACGACGCAAGTTCAAGTCCCGATAGCAGTCCTTTCAGATCCCGTCCCCCTCTTTCTCCTACATTGCTTCCTGTCCACTCTATATTGTACTGTACAAATAAAATTGAATTGCATATATCTTTTTTTAACAAGTCATAATTTTTCAGTTACAAGTTCAAATTTCCACTTTTTAACTTTCCAGCTTTTAGCATTTGGGTTTGCTTTGTCCCACTAGCCCATATACTAATTTCTGTGTATTGAAATTTGTAGTATGCAGTGCATATTGTTAAATCTATTCATTCATCAATCCAAGATCTATATGGTTTAAATGTTTTAATACCCATGTTTTTAACATTTGGGTCTGCTTGCAGTCATGCACTTTCATTTGTTTTCTTTAAAAAAATATGAAATTATTTTAAATAAATAAATTGGCTTACTAAAACTATATAATCAATGAAAATATTCTCCTCACTACATGATTAGAGTTATACTGTCCCCTAGTGGTGTTTTTGCCACAATGCACAATGGATTGGTTATCTTCAGAAACATTTACATGTTTGCTGAGCTTTTTGCTAAATGAATAATACACTTTTTGGTGAAGGGGAATAACAGTTGCATTCTCTCAAGCAAGCTGCAATAGTTTGCATTTTCAGACCAATCTGTGCAACACAGAGGAATACTGATTGGACAAATTAAATATCATTATAAATACTCATTAGAAGTGTAATGGTATGATTGTTTTCCATTTATCTATTACTTTAAATATTGGCATACCAATAACAAAGGGCTCCAGATCAACAAAGTTGCAAAGTTGGTTTGGTGGACACATATGCCAGCACTGTTCTTACTGAAGGAAGCAGACGTTTAACCCATCTGGACACTCATATGTGCTGTATGAAAAGAAGAATAAATGTGAAAGATTATTGGTTTTGTTCTGGCATATAAATGGTTTTGGTTTTGTTCTGGCATTTAAATTTATAATGATGTACTGTCATTTACATGAACCCTACATACCATTTTTTTCCAGCTACATGCACTATTTGAGAACATGGACAAATTATAAATAAATACCTACTAGCACTACACCATGTGTGATATGCAGTCAGATGCTATTAGCATAAAGACATATGATTTGTTCTCTCTGTAAATAAATGAGCCAATTTAAGTGCCCTAACTTGTATGCTTTTAAATTCTATATCTGAGTAAGATGTTTATTCAAAACTTTTAGGGAAACATACAAAACATGTTGAAAATGTATTTTATTGGATTTGCATCCATGCAGTAAACTGGAAAAAAATATTCTGCCAAAAGTTTTTTTCTGCCATCTGCTGGTCAAATTGATAAACGCAATGTTTATTCGATTATTGCATGTTTGTCGTTTACCTTGTACAACCGCTAGGCGCCAGTATAACCTATCAATATCTTTAGAGTTCAACCAATGCATTAAAGTTGAATGAGGTTAGAAAGTGAAAGGTGACATATGGAGTCAATCTTTATCTGTTAGATGGAATAATAATTTATGAACAACACTCTACATGGAACCCAAAAAGTCCAAAAATCAATAGCATACTTTTTTTGTTTTTTGGTTGTGTGCCATTCCACCAAATGGGAGTCATCTGCTTGTGGTAACTCTTGAAAATAAAACTGCATTTTTTTTTTTTTTTTTTTTTTTTTACTGAATCTAAAAACACTTATATTTAACTATTTAAAATATGTATTAGTCCATCTCAGTTAACTTTATTTAATTTTTTACAAAATTTGCAAGTGGAAGATGGATGCATTTTTCTCAGTCCTGTTACCAAAACTAATACATCTTTTCAAAAACATGTTTGCTAATTCCTTTGTTTTCCCCTCAATTAGATGTTTATTTTAAAGAAACTGTTGGTTTCATGTTCAAATAATTGATATTTTCATAAAAAAAATCACTATATACCATGTGCAGAATTATTAGGCAAGTTGATTTTCTGATCATATTTTTTTCCAAGCACATTTTACTAATTCCACACCACATCAGTCTTAATAACTACTATTAACTTGTAATTAATCATTATATCAAATGTGTATAATAGGTCATGAAGGCTGGAAATGAAAAACGTCTTATATTGAGGTGTGCATAATTATTAAGAAGGTTTTCTTTTACAGGCAACATGAGCAAAAAAAAAAAAAAAAGATGTAACTATTAAATGCTCATGAGAAGGATGCAATACTAATGCAATACTAGAAATTGCAAAGTTAAGGCATGGCCAATGGACAGCAAAATGCTCACTGGGTCAGCAGGGTCAGACAAAAACAGGTGGAGAAGAAAAGACACATGTTAACTGCAAAATAATGAAGAATTAAGGTGAAGAATTAAGTGTGAAACCATCAGGAACTCTTTAGTCTCCAGTGCCAGAACTGCAACCAACCTGGAGTCTCCAGAAGTGCAAGGTGCTTAATAAGAATCATAAGCTGAAGTGTTGTATAATACATAACAGTATTTATGTATTTTACAATACTTCAGCTTATGATTCTTATTAAGTGGGGGTCATTTTTTAGGATTCTTTAGCTAACCTAAGTCTCTGAGATCCTGACACCTTACACTTCTGGAGACTCCAGGTAGGTTGCAGTTCTGGAAAATGGTGGTGCTGGAGACTAAAGGGTTCCTGATGCTTTCACACTTAATTCTTCACCTTAATTCTTTTGCAGATAATGTGTCTTTTCTTCTCCAACTGTTTTTGTCTGACCCTGCTGAACCAGTGAGCATTTTGCTGTCCAATGGTAATCCTTGTGAGCATTTAATAATTTTTGTCTTTTCAGTCAAATCTTTTTTAGCTCATTTTGCCTGTAAAAGAAACCCTGCTTAATAATTATGCACACCTGAATATAAGACGTTTTTCATTTCCAGCCTTCATGAACTTGATTATATACACTTATAAATATTAATTGTTAATTACAAAATTAATAGTATTTATTAAGATTATTGTGAATTGGTAAAAAATTTGATCAGAAAATCAACTTACCTAATAATTCTGCACACGGCGTAGACCTAGAAGTAGGGGCGTTGCTAGTGGGGGGAAAGGTGGGACTGAGTACAGGGGACCCAGAGGTATAGAGGACCCCTGCGATTTCTACCAAGGGGGAACTTCAATCAGGTGAACAGTATTATATAGTAATATATAAACATATACGCCCACATTAATCCAAAAATGGTGTAAAGTATTCATGTCATTCTTCTGGCACAATTATTTTATTAGCAAATATCCAACCACTCACTGGTACTTCTACACTGAAAAGTCTGTAAAAAATAGGGCCCAATAACTGACAATGCCTTTTCAATTTTTCTGCGGATATTTTTTTTTTTTTTTTTTACAGTGCAGGTCCACTCAAATGCCATTCCATGTATGATATAATATGTAATTGCTGCAGGACAGCAATTGTGAGTATTTCTATCATTATTGCGGTAATGTAATATAAAAAACAAAGTTTTTTATCAACAAAGAGAAAGTGAGTAGCAGGCACAAAAACACAAGATGCATTTTCAAATGTATCTGCTTTGGAGAGAGTGTTTAAAAAGCTCAGGTTTCGCTAGACAAAAACATTGGAAGGCTAAAACGTGAAAAAGATGTGGTTTCAAATGTATCTATTAATATTCACACTAATAAATCAATACAACAGAGGACACTACTCACTCCAGTTACTGTTACTTTTTATATGGGTAACAGGACTGAAAGTAACAGGACTGAGTTTTTAGGATAGAAATAGAAAATAAATATAATATAGCCACATGGCATACATGCTAATAGCATGTATGAGTAAATACACACCAAAAATGTGTATTTTTAAAATAAACAATCATTAAATCTAAGAAATAATTTAGGTAACAGGACAGTTTGTTAAGACTTACTTTCCCAGTTGTAGTTACAATATCATCAAATATACATTAAAGAAAATAAGACCACATGCTTTAAGTCTTCAAATGATCTTCAGACAACCCAGATGATGCAATATCCTGTTAAAAATTTGTCTTGTGGAATTTTTTTTTTTAGAGGGGGGATGTGTTAGGGTAACAGGACTGAATGAAAACAGACATGACTAAAATGTGTATTTTATCTAAAATATTATAGATTTTCTTTTAAAAAATGTATTTAAAGCACAGATGGGATATGGAGTTACACAACAATGCAAAAGAAAAAAAAAAGATTTCTGAAGGATTTTCATGCATATTTGTACATATAATGTCCTGGGGACAGAAATGGCACCCATTCGGTGGAATGGCGCTGTAAGAACAATAAAGGCCAGAGGGAGGATGGAAGCAAAGCATGAATCTGTGAAATCTGATCTTCTACTACACACATATTAAGAGTAAAAGTCTTACTTCTAAAGTAAAGTGATCCCAGTACAGTCATTTTTAACATTGCTCTGGAGGCAGACACTTCTGTAAACAGATACAGAGACATAAAATTGAATTAAGAAGTATAAAATCCTCTTAATTCTGTTCACAGTTTGATGAACAGCACAGGTTTTGCCATCGCAGCACATACTCAGGTTACAAGAAAAAGGAAGTGACATGCGTTCTTGTGATTTTCAGGAAGCCACATAAAAGAAAAATTTAAGGTACGTAGTTCTCAGTATCTATACAGTTCAATCTGAGGAACTATTGTATTACTATTTCTCAATCTCCTGCAACAAACCTCATTCAGAGCACACACACAGAGGGTATCACATTACTCTAACTCTCTGAAATAAGAGGAGCCATTATTAATTCATGAAAGTGTTGCCTTCACATGAGTAACCTACAAATACTTTCGTAAATATATGCTTCTTTGTGTTGAGAATACATGAACCAAGACCTTGCACATGTAAAGGCATATAGTTTGCTCAGCTGTGCTTTTGTCAGAAAGTTCCCCAAAGGATCAAAGATGGTTTTTGTAATATTGTTTACCAGTCTATTCAGTTTTATATCTTGCCCTAACAATAAACTATTCCTCTGAGTGTAGGAGGCACTAACCTCATTTTTCTTTTTGTCTTCCTCCTTTTTCAGCCTGAAGATAGTATCGACATCAGTGACCTCTCCTATTACAGAGAACAGTTACCGCATGATGCTCCAGGTATAAATATTCTGTGTCAGACTTTGACACATTTAGAGCTTCGTTCCGAACCCTGAGCATCGGCTGGAAGACAAAATACAATATGGTAATGCATAACTTTTTTTGTATTACACATGTTTTAATATTATTATATTAGTATTTATGGTTAAATTAAGTAAATAAATCTCTTTCTCCAGCGTGAGTGCATTTCCGTTCACGTTGGCCAAGCTGGAGCACAGATTGGTAATGCGTGCTGGGAGCTTTACTGTCTGGAGCATGGTATCCAGCCAGATGGACAGATGCCCAGTGATAAGACAATAGGAGGAGGAGATGATTCCTTCAACACTTTCTTTAGTGAGACGGCTTCTGGAAAACATGTTCCACGTGCCATCTTTGTTGATCTGGAACCCACTGTGATTGGTATAAGAATATTTTTGTTTACAAATGGTTTAAAATAGCATGTAAGATTGAAACAGATTGAAACGTTCCGCTTTCTATGAATGCAGATGAAGTACGGACAGGAACCTACCGCCAGCTCTTTCACCCAGAACAACTCATCACTGGAAAAGAGGACGCTGCCAATAACTATGCCAGGGGACACTACACCATCGGCAAGGAGATCATCGATTCAGTTTTGGATCGTATTCGCAAACTGGTAATATTTTTGGTCCGATTTATTGTTGACAAGTTTGTAAACTGTAACATTACTGTAGAATGTTCTCAGCCAAAGTAGTGCATTGTAGGCTTTTTGGTAAGCCCTTTCTCCTCTCTTCCAAAAGACTGATCAGTGCACTGGCCTCCAAGGTTTCCTGGTGTTCCACAGCTTCGGTGGAGGTACTGGCTCTGGCTTCACCTCCCTGCTAATGGAGCGTCTCTCTGTTCGACTACGGCAAGAAGTCCAAGCTTGAGTTTGCCATCTATCCTGCTCCTCAAGTGTCCACAGCGGTGGTAGAGCCCTACAACTCCATCCTGACCACCCACACACCCTGGAGCACTCCGATTGTGCCTTTATGGTGGACAACGAAGCCATCTATGATATCTGTCGTAAAAACCTTGATATCGAGCGTCCGACTTACACCAACCTCAACAGGCTCATTGGGCAGATCGTGTCCTCCATCACGGCCTCGCTGAGATTCGATGGAGCTCTGAACGTGGATCTCACCGAGTTCCAAACCAACCTGGTGCCCTATCCACGTATTCATTTCCCTCTGGCTACATACGCTCCAGTGATCTCTTCTGAAAAGGCGTATCATGAGCAGCTATCTGTGGCTGACATAACCAACGCCTGCTTTGAGCCGGCTAATCAGATGGTGAAATGTGATCCTCGACATGGTAAATACATGGCCTGCTGTCTTCTGTATCGTGGAGATGTGGTGCCCAAAGACGTCAATTCTGCCATTGCCGCCATTAAGACCAAACGCACCATCCAGTTTGTAGACTGGTGCCCCACTGGATTCAAAGTAGGTATCAACTATCAGCCTCCAACGGTGGTTCCTGGTGGAGATTTGGCCAAAGTACAGAGAGCCGTTTGCATGCTGAGCAACACTACAGCCATTGCTGAGGCCTGGGCTCGTCTAGACCACAAGTTTGACCTGATGTACGCCAAGAGAGCCTTTGTGCACTGGTATGTGGGAGAGGGAATGGAGGAAGGAGAGTTCTCAGAGGCCAGAGAAGACATGGCAGCTCTGGAGAAGGATTATGAAGAAGTCGGCACTGACAGCATCGGAGATGATGAGGATGGAGTGGAATTCTAAATGCCGTTTTTTGTAATCTCAGGGAAATCAGATATTTTTATCTGCTAAAATGTAGCGTTTTACTGTGTTTTTTTTTTTTTTTTTTGAAGGGCTATACATTCATGATACCTAATGTTAACGCATTAACTAAATGTTCCCAATTATTTTTCTACATTTTATTTCTTATGCAGAAGTTAAATATATTAAAAAGTAAAGATTAACTGGAAAAATGCTATAGAAATAAGTCTAGAAACAAGATAAAAAAGAAAAAATATATTTTTTTTTATATAAAGATCTGCACTCCTTTCATGATATGTTGTTGGACTGTTTATCTGTTTATAATCTGTGTATATTTGCACATGCAAAAGCGATAAAGACCTACAGGCAAAACAGAAAATTTTCCAGCATGACACCCCTCCCCCCACGATGTCTATGCAGCACAAAAATGACCACCTGCTGTAGCTGTTATTCATGATTCAGCTGTTTGTACATGTCAATGGGCATCATATAAGAGGCTGGATATTGTCTGTGCTTTCACTGTAGCACAGAAATTAAAGTCTGATGACAATTGGGCATGTGTTTTCATTTTCTTTCTGTATAGCAAGAATCATGTCTATAGAAAGCCTTAGTCAATAGTGTTCTTTTTGCTTTGTAGACACTGAGAAACACAGAAAGACATATCTGTTTTCAAATATAGGGCTACGTTTACAGTACTTCGACACAAAAGTTGTCTTTCACGGACAAAAGACTTGATTAATTACTGATATGAAATGACAATTTCACCCTTAAGTCTTTAAACTAGCTTTTCTTCATGCAGGAATCACAAAGAATACCCCGCTGTAGGCATTATATTACAAAAAAATAGTCAAGATATCAGTTTTCCTGCAGTTGTTATGCAACTTTAACACATGACCATGAAGAACTTTGACATATAGCTTGTAAAAATCCTTGCTGGCATCCTTTAGTATTATCAAATGCTCCAAAAGCTAGTAAAGGGGCCAGATGGTTTTCACAGACCCCAAACTCCCAAGAGGGAGCGAGACTATGCTTGTGTAAGAAGGACGGCCCTTCTGAATGGCTATCCTCACTCTAACGGGCGATCCCACTTCCTGCTAACCCCCTCCCTTCCTCCTCCTCCTTCCCTCTCTATAAAAACCCCACCTCTCCTTTCTTTTCCACATCTGCCTTCTTTTTTCCGAATCCTCAAGTCGGCCTGAAGGGAAATCTGACAAGATGGTAAGTCCTTAGTGCTTGATAAATTCTTAATTCTTATATTTTCATAAATAACTCAATTAAAATGCACATATGTTTTGGTTTTTTTTACATCTTTTGCACTTAAGGCATGTTAGATTTCACTAAACTCTATGACACTGATAATTCTCGTTTGATTTTTTGAGTCAAAGTTAGTTAAACTACCGAAACACGTTTTTATGAATGTGATCAAGAGTGAAGCATTAAGCCATGCAGAGTTACAGGCACAAAGCTGGCCTTTCATTATACAGAGGATGTGGCTACGGCCTTCAAAGCCTGATCCCAGACTATGACACACATGTCAGCAGGAAACTCCAATACTTCGCCTTTTCTGAATATAACATTTTTCTATGTTTGGCGGATCTGCAGAGCAAAAATAGCTCACTGAACCTCTGTCAACTAAAGAGGAGAAAAAGGGGAACTACAGCATGAAAAATGCAGTTTTACTCAGAGAATGAATACATTCATGTCTTTTTGACATACAAAGAGGCATTAGTAGTAGATGAGATCATGAGTGACAAAATCTGGAGCATAGCAGAATAATAGATAGAACTGTTCTAGTGAAAAGGCCTGAGTGAGATATCTCTGTGTATTACACAAAGAAGAGCGTACAGCTGGGACAGGGAGGGGGTGGACCGAGGCCTCCAAGGAACTCACCCAGTCTCTTCTTATGCACTCTAAAGATCCTATGACCAAGGCTAGATTAGAGGGTAATCATGCATGTAAATATAATAGAAAAGAAACAGAGTTCTACATTGAACAATATAGGTCCAAAAGCTTGTGAAAATGCATAAAGTTGGTACAATATAGAGCTTTGGGTGAGCTCAGCCAGCGTGTTAACAACTAAAATACCAGACTCTGTAAAAAAAAATTCCTCATTCAAAACAATGAAAGAATGCATCTAGTTCAGTGGTTTTCAACCTATTTGACTATAAGGCGCCTCACTGTCCACAAAAAAAAAAAAAAGGCGTCATTCATGATTTACTGGATAATAATGCTTTAAAAATATTGTATTGCCTGGCATAACTAGTAAAATGTATATTCATTATAAAAATAGCCATTGCATTTTAAGATTTTAGTAATTTACATGATTTTTTCAGGTCTAGAAATCATACAATAAGGAATCCTTTGATTTTTACTTGTTTTAGCTTTTTTTAAACCTTGTTTTGTCTAAGTTTAAGTCACCTTGAGGCCCCCTTGGAAATTTGCTTGGCCCCCTGATCTAGTTAAATTTTAGGAGCTACCATGTTACTGTATCTTTAATTTCTTAGACAGCATTAGATGTTAGAGTATTTAGCAAATATATGTACAGCTGACACTTATATTCATATATTTTATATACTTTACCCTCCTTTTCTCTCCAGCGTGAGTGTATTTCTATGCATGTTGGCCAAGCTGGGGCCCAAATGGGAAATGCGTGCTGGGAGCTTTACTGCCTGGAGCATGGTATCCAGCCAGATGGACAGATGCCCAGTGATAAGACAATAGGAGGAGGAGACGATTCCTTCAACACCTTCTTCAGTGAGACAGGAGCAGGGAAACATGTTCCACGTGCCATCTTTGTTGATCTGGAACCCACTGTGATTGGTAAGTTGAACCTGAGGAACAGAATATAATCAATTTAAATGATATATATTTATTTACATATATTTCAAAAAATTTATTTCCTTATAAGAAGCAATCAAATATAAACTACTTATTGGACCATTTAGATTTCCCATTAGTTATTATTACTTATTGAATTGAATTTTTTTTCCTCTTCAGATGAGGTGCGCACAGGAACATATCGCCAGCTGTTCCATCCAGAGCAACTAATTACAGGCAAGGAAGATGCTGCCAATAACTACGCCCGTGGTCATTACACCATTGGTAAAGAGATCATTGACCTAGTGCTGGACAGAACTCGCAAACTGGTGAGGCTTATAAAAATTTCAAACCAAAAGAAGTATTTGAGTGCAAACTGAATTTGACTAATTTCTAATAAGCTGATTTTATACAAATCCAACAGGCTGATCAGTGCACTGGCCTTCAAGGATTTCTCATCTTCCACAGCTTTGGTGGAGGTACTGGCTCTGGCTTCACCTCCCTGCTAATGGAGCGTCTCTCTGTCGACTACGGCAAGAAGTCCAAGCTTGAGTTTGCCATCTATCCTGCTCCTCAAGTGTCCACAGCGGTGGTAGAGCCCTACAACTCCATCCTGACCACCCACACCACCCTGGAGCACTCCGATTGTGCCTTCATGGTGGACAACGAAGCCATCTATGATATCTGTCGTAAAAACCTTGATATCGAGCGTCCGACTTACACCAACCTCAACAGGCTCATTGGGCAGATCGTGTCCTCCATCACGGCCTCGCTGAGATTCGATGGAGCTCTGAATGTGGATCTCACCGAGTTCCAAACCAACCTGGTGCCCTATCCACGTATTCATTTCCCTCTGGCTACATACGCTCCAGTGATCTCTGCTGAGAAGGCGTATCATGAGCAGCTATCTGTGGCTGACATAACCAACGCCTGCTTTGAGCCATCTAATCAGATGGTGAAATGTGATCCTCGACATGGTAAATACATGGCCTGCTGTCTTCTGTATCGTGGAGATGTGGTGCCCAAAGACGTCAATTCTGCCATCGCCGCCATTAAGACCAAACGCACCATCCAGTTTGTAGACTGGTGCCCCACTGGATTCAAAGTAGGTATCAACTATCAGCCTCCAACGGTGGTTCCTGGTGGAGATCTGGCCAAAGTACAGAGAGCCGTTTGCATGCTGAGCAACACTACAGCCATTGCTGAGGCCTGGGCTCGTCTAGACCACAAGTTTGACCTGATGTACGCCAAGAGAGCCTTTGTGCACTGGTATGTGGGAGAGGGAATGGAGGAAGGAGAGTTCTCAGAGGCCAGAGAAGACATGGCAGCTCTGGAGAAGGATTATGAAGAAGTCGGCACTGACAGCATGGGAGAGGAGGATGAAGAGGGAGAAGAATATTAAAGTCGGAATCAACTAAGTTCTGCTTAGCTGCCCTCCAAAATAAAATCTGATCATTAAGATTTTTGCAAAAATAATTACTTGAAATTCCTTTTGCATTACAGTTGGTTTTACATGAATAAAATTTGAAAAATAAAAGAAAGAATTCTTTTATGTGTGTTTTCTCACTCATTTGTTTTCAGTTAAAGATGCGATATGTAACATTTTTGAAGTAAAATATCCAAAAACCACTAGGCCAGTGTTATATATTTTGTTCACTTGAGTACTTAAAATATCCCAAATGTTTGCAACTATTTGTAAATCATGAGAAAATTGCAATTTTTACCAAGGCTCCGGGACGTGTGAGGAGTCGCCTGTCAATTGCGTCATACCCGCGTTACCCTCGGTTTCCAGTTTTATTTTGTAGAAACCATGGAAACACCAAAGACGCTTTAATATATGCCACGTTTTAATAGACAAGGAATGAATTATTGAATTGTTGTTATATAGCTCAACACGTTTAGTTTTATTGTTTAAATCAAATTTTCGAGTACCATGCTTTACCATGCCTCAGAGAAAAACACTATTTTGTCAAGTAGCTAACATAGCATAATCAGATGCAGCTTTATTTTTAGTAACAGTAATACATCATTTTCTCCATCAAACAATACGTTTTAAAATTAATTGCATGCCATTTATCAACACAAGCCATCCAGCATTTAATATGATATTCTAAAATCGATCTATCTTACTGCAGTGTGTCTCAAACAAGTGTCTCGAGTGAACGTACAGAGTAACATTATAACATCATTTTCAACATGCTCAAATGTATCTAATATGATAAACAGAGCTGTGTTACCTCATACTCATGCACAATCGCTCCAGCGGCCTCGTTCAGCTCCCACAACACTTGGTCCTGCTCTGCTTCATAATACAGTAACGTTAATAATCGCATCCATGAACATGATTTCTTCCTGAGTCCTATCCCTATTCTTTTGCACCGCCCGTTGAGATGGAGACCACATGTCCCAAGATTCCAAACTTGGTGTCATCAAGCTACGCCATTGTTTTGAATAGGCCTCTAGCGACCTCTAGCGGACAGAAATCATACATACTGCACCTGTAAAGTAAGGTTATATTTCATCTTTACATATTTTTAAGCATTTATTGGTATTTATCATCCCTTTTGTGATTTCTTTTTCCCTTGCCTTGACTAAAAATAATGAGGTGGTCGAGATAAAACAATCATAAAATAGCAATGAATTTTTTTAAAGTAATTAGAGAGATTCAATGACTGGCATGATGGCAATAAAAAAAAAAAAACTGGTAGGCATCAAGGAATCTATAATATCTGGACAGAACCATCTGTTGGCATTCCCATTTCTCTTAATGGCAGTTGAAACGTGTGAGCAGTTGAAAATTCTGGTTATTTTTTTGTTCAGTGTGACTTACTCTGTGTTTGAAGTTTTCTTTGTATTTTGTCAGGGAAAAGTGCATTTTCACACATATATGAAGCCTCAAAAATGTGGTCACTGGTAAAACATCTATTACATTTATTTATTCAGAATACAGAGATACACTGTCAGAATAGCTGACAAAGGAAATACCATGGGAAGGGCAGTTAGCCGCTGCTGGTAGATGCTGTAACTACATTCTGTGGGCAAAAAGCCCATTCTCCATTCAAATATGTGAAATTAACTTATTTTTTCCCTGAATGTTGCAAGGAGATCTCTTTTTTTGTGGCAGTCACATGGTATTTACAGCTCAGTTGAATAGGGGGGTGAATCAGGCCAGAATCCTTCTTATACTGTTTAAGTCTTATTCTGACACCTAGTGTTATGAATGCAGCTGAACACAAAAATTCAAGTGCCTTTGTAGAAATGCGGTCTTTGGTGGACATAGCACATAAATAAAGTAAGTGAGTAACAATATATATACCCTAATGAGATATATCTGATAAAAGTATAAGTGATAATTTTTTTACTTTACTTTTTTACTCATATTTTACTTGAGTAAAAGTATAGCAGTACTTAATTTTCCAAAATTTTACATGCTCCGTCTTACTGGTCAAAAAACCTATTTAAAGAGAGAGAGAGAGGTCCATGTTCTACAGACAGGATTAGGTTTAAGTTTTCACTCGGTCTGACATTAATATAAATTATTAAAAAGTTCACCTAAAAATGAAATTTCTGTCATTAAGTCTCATGTCCTCCCAAACCAGTAAGTCCTTCGTTCATCTTCGGAACACAAATTAAGATATTTTTGATGAAATCTGAGGGTATCTGAACCACACGTAGTCAGCATCGTCATTGCAACTTTTGAGGTCCAGAAAGGTACTAAAAACATGGTTAAAATAGTCAAAGTGACTATTGTGGTTCAACCTTAATGTTATGAAGTTCAACCTTAATGTTATGAATATTAATGTTATGTTAAGTGCACAAAAACAAAACAAAAATAATGACTTTATTCAACAATTTGAACTGTTGTCATATGCAGTTGACAGTGAACGCAGTGCAGGCTTCCGTGTTTACGTCAGAACGCCGACTATTGGCCATGCATGTGTCGTGCTGCTCACGTGTACGGCGTCGGCCAATACTGAGCCGGTGTTTGGACGATACCCATGGATTTCAACATTAAAGTTGAACCACTGTAGTCACGTTGACTATTTTAACAATGTCTTTAATATCTTTCTGGACCTCAAAAGGTGCAATGACGATGCTGACTATGTGTGCTTCAGAAACCCTTGGATTTCATCAAAAATATCTTAATTTGTCTTCTGAAGATGAATGAAGGTCTTATGGGTTTGGGATGACATGAGGGTGAGTACTTAATGCCAGAAATTTACTTTTTGGGTGAACTAACCTTTAACCATTAGTCATCAACTAGCCAGCACTAATCAACAAGACATTAAATATATATTGATTTACAAATAAGCATGCATTTTATCTCACCTTGCATTTAATTTCAATCACCAGCTTCTGAACTCAAAATGACTCAAAACACAAACTGTCAGTAAAAACCACCAAAGCAGTTTAAAAAGAAGAGACTTCAGTGAGCAAAAGATATGAGAATGCTTTATTCACTTTAAGTTTCATTAAACACACAGATTCACTCATTAACCACTATAGACCACATTTAGTTCCTAATAGTGATTCTGGCCTTAACAGACACTACTACATACAGAAAGATGAAGAACATAAAAGATATAAGATATATATGATGTTAATGGCAATTGAGAAGCATACTGTATATGTAACATAGAGCTCATGCTGCTAATATCAAGTGTTGTTTACATTTAAATGAGCCTCAACATTCTCTGTCAGTCCAGCAGCTTGAGTTGATATTTGAAATCAAAACAACTGTTTCTGAAGCCTTGAAGCTACAAGCTCTTCACATCTAAGTTATTCTTGATTCATCTTTATGGAGCAGCGTCGCCCGAGAAGATCCAGGGCTCTTCCCACACACCTGAGGGGATTCTTGGTGGAGGGCGTCTCTTCCAGTCCAGACCCCTGTGAGCTTTCACAGCTGGCAGCTGTAATCAGGTTGGATCACACTTACAGCTGTATCTCTGGGAAAGCTCAAAGACCCACAGGTTTGGAGGAGCGCTACCTGAAGAACGCTGCTGTCCTTCCTGACATCCGTCCAGCAGCCTCAGTGTCTTCAGTGGACGTGTGTCAGCAGGAAGAGCCGGTCTCCATCCACGGCTGCAGCGTGCAGGACTACCAGGACATCTACAGCTCTGTGGTGGAGCCCATGATGAAGACACGCTGCGGTCGCCGCCGTCCCTACAGTCTTGAGCTGGGACTGAAGATCAAGCAGCGGCTGTGGGAGACACTCAAGCGCCCTTCACTGGTGGAGACGGAGCAGCCTGATGGACGCGTCCTGATCACTGAGAGCTTCTCCTCAACCAGCAGAAGCTTCGCTCCTCGAATCCACGTGGACATCAGTGAAGAGCCCCTGCCTGAGGAACCCCGAAGAAAGAAGCCCAGACACTGAGTCATCACAGTGTCACATGGAGCCGGAGGATCACACAGCGGGACCGACGCATGTAAATACTGTATATAGTCAGAGTAAGTTTATAGTCTTATAAGGTTCATTTTCTATAGTAAGTTTTATTTTATATAGTAAGTTTTATTTTCTGGAGTAAGTCTTTTGCACATTGCTGTCTGGTTGTTAGGATGTTTTTGGTGATTGTTGGTGCGTTGAAATTCGGTTCCCAGGATGTTCTTAGTGTTTTTGCTACAAGGTTGTTGGGATGTTTTGAGTGGTTTCCTGTGTGTTGACAAGGTTTTTTGCGCGGTTGTTAGCGTGTTTCTTTGCGGTTGCTGGACTCTTCTGAGAGGTTTTTCGTGCGTTGCTCTATGGTTGTTAGGACGTTTTGAGTGGCTGGTTGATATGCGGTTAGGGTAGGTTAGGGTCCCTCACACGGTTTGCAGCTTGACGTGCTGTGAGGGCTTGTGTGCATCAGTGATGCTGAGAGCTACGCCACTGGTACTTCACAACTACTGGTAGGGTCACCCATAGTGGACAGGTCTCAGCAGAGATGCCAGACGAAGACAAACCACCTGATTCTGGACAGCAGCAGATTGACCTGATGTTCCTGGCAGAAGATCAGTCTTGTTACAACAACAACAACAGCAGAATTACATGAAAGGAAGAAAATTCAAACTCATTATGTGTGGAAGTCATCGATGGATTGATGGAAGCAACCGTTCAAACAGAACAAGGAAATGGTTCAATATTAGTCTTTCTTCAACACTTTTGTAATCGTGCTCAGCTAATCAAAATTTTATCTCTTAAATGCTTGTGTAATAATGAGTGTGGTAAACATAATAATAGATAAATACCTTCTGAAATTGTTGGGCAAATGAGCACAAAAATACTATTGATAAGAGTAGTGAAAATTATTGTAATACAACTATTACTATTTATTACAATTGAACTATCTAACACTTTATGCATGTCAAACAAAAACTAGCACTGTCAGTCAACTAAAATATTAATCAGATTTCTAAACTCTATATTGACTCTATATTTACTTCTTTTCCCTGTCAAAATGCATTTAGATCCTTCTTGATGACAGAATACAAAATATGAAAGAATGTTTTATTAACAAATTTCAAACAAAACCTTACTAAAACTAATATAAACAATGTACTAAGAAAAAATGGAAAATATAACTAGGCTAAAACTAAACTAAAACAATCACATCTAAACAACAAGCTCTGTGCTTTGGTTACCAGAGTGTTGTTACAGTATGTGGTTGCAAGAAAATAAAATATATAAAATATATAAAATATACATTTTATTGAAGTTGTCATTTTTCTGTTTTATTAATCATGCCTGATTGTGCTTTAATAATTCTTTCTGCAGATATAAAGTGCAAGATCTATCTATCTTTAGCAGACACTTTTATCAAAGCGACTTACAATATTTGTCACAGAGCCAACAAAATTCACTGTATACAAGGCCCAGTTTATTAGAAAGCTAGATTAGCATGCAAGCCTGAGCAGATGTGAAATCATCAAGCCTCCCTTCAGTGAAGGAAACATCTAACAGCAGGGTGTAAAACATCACCTACCTAGCTGTCATCACTGAATGACCGAAGAAAACAGCCATCTAGAAGGACAGAGACAGACCATTCAGACATGACTAAACTATACATATGCACTTTTAAGAGTACGTGTACACATTGATACACACATACACAATTATTTTAATAATTTTATATTTGGCCATTTTTAATTGTACATTATCTAAAAAAAAAATAATAATAATAATATTTGTTTTAGTAATTAATTATGAGTCAAAATCAAAAGGGTTCATGGAACAAGTTTTAAAAAGTGATTTTTCACTATTTTTTACAACTGGATATGCAATTTCATGGGTTTAAATTATTATTAATTTTTTTATAAGAGAAAATAAAAACAACTTTCTGCATCAGAACCACTCCTTTCCTGGTTAAAAAATAATAAAAATAAATAAATAAATAAAAAAAATAATTGACTTTGAAAAGTCAACGAATTTGCGACAGCTGATTAACTTTTTGGACAAGCATCTGTCAGTCTCACATGTAATATATTTATGCCTTCATTAGCCTAACTTTAAAAATTAAACATTTCCCCCTCATGCACATTATCACATGCACATCACCCAAACACTTCAGGCTGGAATTGAACTAAAATCACACTCATGGGCATCAATCACTTCACTGCATACTTGCCGGTTAAGAAATAAATAATCATCACCTTACGATCCATCTGTTTTCAAATCCACATCATTTGAATATCGCAAAAAATAAATAAATAAATAAATAAAATAAAAAATAACGTGCAGAATACATGGTAGTTTTTACAAAAAGCAGCGGTCCAGAACGACTGTGTGCGTTTCCTGGAGTTCCTGAATGTTTGACTGTCAAATCACTGTCCGAGAAAAGCAAAATGGCGGCCTGAGCGGTTTCAACATGCTGTCTATCAGAGACGCTAACGTGCATAATACATGATTCACGTGAGTATACATTTGTTTTTTACTTGCTGAAATTGAATGAAATAAGGGAACTGAGTGAAATACTTCACACTGCATGCTAAAAAGAATTAACCTTCGCCAGGTTAGTTAAACAATTACTATGGTTTTGTCGGATATTTTATATGCACTACTTCCTGATTTTAATATTTTAAATAATTCTCTATTCTTGACTGATGTATTTTTTTATAATTTTGGTAATGAACGGTTAAATGAGTGATCTTGAGATGCAGTAGTCCAGTTTTCAGTTGTTTAAAAGATTAAGGTAATTATCAAGGATTGATAAAATGTAGTTTATTTTTCCAATAAAATTTTTTATTTATTTGTTATATTTAAAGCTGCAGTCCGCGATTTTTCCTCCTTGTCGCCTCTCTTGTTTGAAATCTGCAATTGCAGTCATATGCAGAATAGTCATCTGTACGTGCGTTGTGCCTCGGCACAGCTTGTCAGCGCGGATGAATCTTGCTGTCATCACTGCGCCGGTGTGGATACTGAACTTCAGAATCACAGATTCTACGTCTTGAAAGTATGACCAATATAAGAATTTTCACTGGAAAATATCATCTGAACAAGTAACGTTAAGTAACATTTCTGCCACTTTTGTTCTGACCAACTGAGGAAAAAAGCATTAGGCCTACAATAAATCGTGCTGCCAATGATGATTAAATCTAACGATCGCTTAGCTCGGATCATGCCAAACCGTGCAAATTATTATTACTGTTATATTGTTCTCAAATTGTTAATGTTAACAACATCAGCATTGCATGACTGTGTATTAGCGTTACCTGTAGATTTCAATTTCTGTAGTCCTTTCTGGATTACAATCCGCCATCAAAATGATAAGTTTAATTATTTCAGCTGCTGTGAGAAAAGACTATAAATGATCCGCTACCAGCAGCATCCTCACATGATAAAACCGACTAGCTGGGACTCCTTCCTTTCTGATTACGGACGTGACGTAATGACGCAAAGATGAACGGCTACATGCTCGAATTTTCTGCGGAAATCCACCAGGTCGCACTTATTATAAAACATTATTACAAGCTTACCGTTGTGAATCGAGACAAGATAATGAGATAGTCTTGAACACTGGCTGGTTATGTACTTGCTCAAAAATTGATTTTGGATAATTTTTAACCAAAAAAAGTTACGAACTGCAGCTTTAATTACCCTATTTTGCCTCATATACAGTATACATAAGCATTTATATTTGCTTGACTGTGGATAGACCGCTCAATAGGTTTATAAATACAGCTTCATCTACTGGCTGAGGAAAACCAAATTATCCTCATGGATGTCCAGAGAAAACTGAGCCTCAACATTCTCTGTCAGTCCAGCAGCTTGAATTGATATTTGAAATCAACACAACTGTCCCTGAAACCTTGAAGCCACAATTTGCTAAGTTTCATCAATTTTATTCTTGATTCATCAGAATAGAGCAGCGTCGCCCGAGAAGATCCAGGGCTCTTCCCACACACCTGAGGGGATTCTTGGTGGAGGGCGTCTCTTCCAGTCCAGACCCCTGTGAGCTTTCACAGCTGGCAGCTGTAATCAGGTTGGATCACACTTACAGCTGTATCTCTGGGAAAGCTCAAAGACCCACAGGTTTGGAGGAGCGCTACCTGAAGAACGCTGCTGTCCTTCCTGACATCCGTCCAGCAGCCTCAGTGTCTTCAGTAGACGTGTGTCAGCAAGAAGAGCCGGTCTCCATCCGCGGCTGCAGCGTGCAGGACTACCAGGACATCTACAGCTCTGTGGTGGAGCCCATGATGAAGACACGCTGCGGTCGCCGCCGTCCCTACAGTCTTGAGCTGGGACTGAAGATCAAGCAGCGGCTGTGGGAGACACTCAAGCGCCCTTCACTGGTGGAGACGGAGCAGCCTGATGGACGCGTCCTGATCACTGAGAGCTTCTCCTCAACCAGCAGAAGCTTCGCTCCTCGAATCCACGTGGACATCAGTGAAGAGCCCCTGCCTGAGGAACCCCGAAGAAGCAGTTGGCAGTTGGCAGCAACCAATCAGAGAGGAGCAAATCTATTGCCAGGGAAACGGACACTGCAAAGATGGATGCTGAAACTTTTGCAGCTGTCACTGTTGTCTTGGCTTCAACAATTTGCTTTTACTTAAGTAAGTATCACATATAGCACAAAACTGAATACTCTGGTTAAAAGATAATTTGCCATAATTATTACATGCATTAATTCATATAACATGCATACATTCCATCATTTTTTTAGATGTGTCAGCTTTCAAAATTTCAAAATGCTAGTAGCCTATATATATATATATATATATATATATATATATATATATATATATATATATATATATATATATATATATAGCATATGAATAATGAGTGAATAATGAATAATATGAGTTTTTATTAAATAAGGCTAAATTACATTATATTGTTATGGAAATGTTATAGCATATCACTGTGCTATAACATGTTATTATTGGGTAACCTTTTAATTCAGTTTATCTCAGCAAAAAGAAAAAAAGGACATGGACCAGAAGATGGCTATTGAGGAGGAAGAAGGGGTGTTACAGACAACTATAGGGAGCTGGCTGACGAAGATGCTCCTGGCTACAGAAACTGGTTAAGAATGGGGCAAAACACATTTAACAATCTGGTAAACCTGGTAGATCCATCATTAAGAAGGCAAGACACAGTGATGAGGGAGGCAATACCTGTGAGACTGGCAATAACATTGAGGAACTTGGCCACAGGACAGACCTTCTCCTCTCTGGAATACACATTCTGGGTTAGTAGGCACAGCATTTCCAGGATTGTAGTCGAGATCTGTGAGGCTCTTTACAAGGCATTACAACAGGATTACCTCAAAGTACCACCCACAGAAGAGGAGTGGAAACACATCTCCACTAGATTTGAGGAGAGGTGGAACTTCCCACATTGCATCGGTGCCTTGGATGGCAAGCATGTCAACATCCATCCTCCACCAAATTCAGTGTCCCATCACTATAACTACAAAGGTTTCAATTCAATAGTTCTCACGGCACTAGTAGATGCGGACCTGGGCCCGGATGCATAAAGCACCTTAATTGTAATTTTCCCTTAAGTTCGCCCTTAAGAATCCCTTAAACTTAAGGGTGTTGCAGAAAATAACCCTTAAGCATTACTTAAGAGTTTCTTTAAGTGAAATGTCATAAATCCTTAGAATTTCCCTTATGTATCTATCTATTTTTCACTTAAGTAATCTCTTAAAAGCTGTGTTCAAGTGTTGCATAACCTGTCATTTTCTCAAGTACAGGTTGGGCAAACTTTACCTTAAGAGTTTCACGAACACAAATTAGATGACATGGCTGAGTTCATGGATCCTGTTGAAGATATTGATGTGCCGAGGCGAGTTTTTCATGATGGGAGAACCCGCTGGACCATCTTAATGATGAAAAACTGTTGCGAGAATATCGATTTGATTGTCGCGCAATCTATGAGATCTCTAACAAACTGGAAGGCAACCTTGACTATGTCACCCAACACAACCACCCGCTACCAGCGGTGTTACAGCTACAACTGGGAGTTTCCAGTCTGTAGTGGAAGATGTTTTCCACATTCATCGCCTGTCAGTAGTTATTCACTGGGTTGCAGGGGCCCTTTGCCATCATTTAAGCCAAACTGTGACGTTTCCATCTTGTCATGAACAGGATGCCATTCAAACCTCTTTTTTTCCGGAAAGTTGTGTTTCCTCGAATAAGTGGTGTAATTGACAGCACATATGTTAGAATTCAGGCACCCTGCATGCACAAATATCAATACGTGAACAGAAAAAAACTACCATTCAGTTAATGTGCAGTTAGTGTGTAACCATCTGTCCAGAATTAGAAATGTCATTGCATTGTGGCCAGGGAGTACACATGACTCCAGGATTTTGGCAGAGAGCAACATCAGGAGAGATTTTGAGGCTGGAATCCACAGTGGCCTCCTGCTAGGGGACAGTGGTTACCCCTGCCGACCATGGCTCATGACGCCCTTCATGAATCCCCTTAATGCTGCACAGGCATGTAATAATCTTAACAGTCAACTTCGACGTATAAGTCATTCAGCTTAAATGGCATCAAAGGGTAGTTCACCCAAAAATGAAATTTCTGCCATTAATTACTCACCCTCATGTCGTTCCAAACCCTCAAGTCCTTCGTTCATCTTTGGAACACAAATTAAGATATTTTTGATGAAATCCAAGAGGTTTTTTATCTCCCATTGAAAGCAACGAAATTACCACATTCAAGGTCCAGAGAAGTAGTAGAGACATTGTTAAAATAGTCATTGTGACTGCAGTGGTTCCTTAATATTATGAAGCGACGAGATTACTTTTTGTGTGCAAAAACAAAACAAAAAATAACTAATTTATTGAACAATTTTTCCTCTTCACTGTCATGACATGGGGGTGAGTAAATTATCTGAAAATTTTAATTCTGAAGTGAACTAATCCTTTAAATTCATGTGCCGCCACAATCTTTAATCAAAATAACTTCACCTCCCTCTTGCAGCTTCTCAGATGACGCTTTTTTTCTGTTGGATCAACCTGTCTCACAACCTGTCACTCGCTTGAGATCACGGCAACAGCAAACAACAGTTCAATTCCTGAAAGACAAAATCAAGTCCTGCTTTACATTTATTTTTTTTAATTTTTTTTATTGAAATTTCAATACAATTTAATTTTAAATTGAATTTATTTCATTAAAATTAAAGGGCATCACATACACATTTTAAATTAAGTACAGTTCTTTTTTTTTTTTTAGACTTTATAGATTCTAAATAAATTGTGTAAATTAATTAAAAGGCTGTTTGAAAATGAGCAAAATTCGGTTTGGAGATACTGAAGTATAAAAATTTTACTAATAACAAAAACAATGTTTCACTCGGATATACATCACAACAGGGAAGAGAAGACTTCCCTGTTTCATTATAATATGTTTCCATTTGCACACGCCGATATTAAATATGAGACCACAAGATCTGAGACAAAGCTTTGTCGCCATCTTCTGGTGAAACCACAGTATCCGTCCATTTAACAAGTAGGCTACAGGCAAACACCCGGATGAATGGTCTCCTGTGGGGAAAACGCAATATGAAAAAGAAACAGCAATATGTGCCTATGTAGCCTATATACATATTCATTCACAGACAAGATTTCTAAGGTCAGACTCAAAATACAGACTGTCAGTATTCACAATCACAACCAATGAAATGCTCCTTTACAGTCTGCACTTGAATGCTATAGTTCATATTATGATTTTAGAACAGATAAATTGTTTGGAGGTGGTTTCTGTTCTGAGCTGTGAGAGATGTGAACTAGCAGACAAAGGAGAAACACAGAATCATCAGTAAAAGTATAAGTTCTTCTTCTTTTTTTATTATTATTTTTTTAATTAAAGTATGTTTTAGGCTTATACCTTATAATATAATAGAATATAATAATTGATTTATACTTATACACAAATCTTTATATTAAAAAAAAAAAAAAAGTCATATAAACATACTGTCTAAAAGTATAAAGCAGTATAAAAAGACATGTGGGGGAAAAGTATTCACATTTTAAGAAGAACTCAAACTAGTTTTATAGCCTACCATTTGTAACTGCTACAACAGCTTGAAATCAGGGGCGTAAATTTCATCTGACAGTAGGGGGGCACAGTAAACATAAAATTTCTCAAGAGCAATTTTTGAAAGGGACACAAATAATACAGCCAAAAGTTTACTTATAAAAGGATATATGTAATGTTACACAGAAGAAAACTTTACCTTACTACTATTATTAGTGTAGCATGGAGACTGTGCCATTATGCTCATTGTTTCTCTTTGGTTCATTGAAAAAAAAACTGACCAAATTGACCAAAATATTCTTCTTCAAAATCATTTATTCATTGGATTTTTTAAGTTGTTTACTACTAAGTCACCAAAATACGATGAATACACAAAACCCAACACACAACAGTAAATCTATTAGCCTTATTACACTTGTGTTACAATGCTTATGCACAATGTTAATTGTTGGTGTGGGTGACTTTTATCCAACAAGCTATTGTAAACAAGCTAGCAAACAAGCTAGGCGACATTATAATCGCTAAAATAGCGGGCTCAAGGAAAAAAAATACATCAGTTATCTTTTTTTTCCTTTTCTTTTGTTATGACTAATTACTCAGCATCGTGAGTAATGAGAAAATAATCACTTCACCCGATGTTTTTGAATAAAATAGCATAGACAGCCAACTTACTGGAACTCTTCTCAACTAACGGAGCGTAATGAATCAGTGTATCATATCTGCTGTTCGGAGCGCCAAAGTCACGTGATTTCAGCCGTTGGCAGTTTGACGCGCGATCCGAATCATGATTCGATACGCTGATTCATTATGCTCCGAATCTTCCTGAAGCAGTGTTTTGAAATCGGCCATCACTAAATAAGTCGTTATTGTTTTGTTTTTTTGTTTTTGGCACACCAAAAATATTCTCGTCGCTTTATAATATTAATATTGAACCACTGTGCTCACATGAACCGATTTAAATATGTTTTTAGTATCTTTATGGATCTTGAGAGAGGAAGTGTCATTTCTCCCTATAGAGGCCTCACTGAGCCATCGGATTTCAACAAAAATATCTTAATTTGTGTTCCGAAGATGAACAAAGGTCTTACGGGTGTGGAACGACATGAGGCTGAGTAATAAATGACAGAATTTTCATTTTTGGGTGAACTAACCCTTTAATATAGCCTAGTAGTTTTGAAAGCTAGGCCCACACTGTGCCTCTCCACTACACATGGCTGCAGTAGGGGGCGGGCCCGTGACGCAAACAAACACTGGCATGTTCTAGAGACGGCGCACTGTGTTTTCGACTGCAGCTCAGCTGATCGTGACGCACCGCATTCGCAGCAGAGGGCGAAGGACAGACACAGATATAAGTTGGGTATCGGTTACACACGCTGAAGTAATGAAGCTCGGCGTGCCAACGGTAAATGGGTGATTCTGACGGAATTCAAGCGCACGGTAAAGCAGCGTCAGTTCCTGTTATCAGCGTCTTGGGAGTCGGAACGAATTGTCGCTCCCGAGGCTTCACCGAAATATCTCAGTCCTGTTTACAGAAGCACGGCTCCTCCTGGCTGGATATACTTCTAAAAAAGGTAAAAGTTGCTCTAATAGGGCGGCCATAGGGATTTCAGGGTCTCTAAAATGCTGTATTTGTATGAAGTTGTGAGTGACTGTGATGATAACGCGTGTTTCAGCAGCACCAGCTGTCAGTGGCCATATGGCCCACCCACACAAATCGCTTTTTAACTTTGGGCTTGAAATAACATCACATTGTGTCCGGTTTCCAGAGAGTTCCAGACATGGGCAGGCCAGAGTCCAGGGGAATGCCAGTCTATATTCAGTCAATTAATCCAAGTCCAGCAGTCTGTGATAAACTGGCATCTTCAGCAGCTGATCTGTTGTCATTCATAACAATGCATTTGAATACGAGCTAAAAAATAAAATAAAAAGTCCAGTAGAAAACCTCATAAAACTTCTGCCAGTTCTTAGAATTTTAAAATTGTTAAAATAAAACCTTAACAATTATGTGATGCATTAAAATTATGGCTAAACAAATCAATATACATTGCTGTGTTAAAAACACAAGTTGTCATGGCATTTGATTTGAATGATCACAGATGGCTAATTGTGTGAACATGACTGTAACTGACCTGCAGACTTTCAGAAACACTTCTTGACACATTCTGGTGAATTATAATGCCATTACTGTTTGAATAACAGGTGCACTACACTGAAGGCCGCAATGGTGGATTACTATGATGTTCTGGGAGTGTCACGAAATGCTTCTCCAGATGACATCAAGAAAGCGTAAGTTAAAACTGCCTTCACTTATCAGTAGCTTGCAGTATGGGTTGGCCTTTGGCATTGTTGCTATTTTATGTTACTAAATTTGTCTCTTAACAGATGCAAGTGAAGATTTGAATGTTTTGAGACTTACTGTTTAACTATATAAAGTATCCATCAACAGTGCTCTACCATTCAAAAGTTTGGGGTTGGTTAGATTTTTAATGTTTTTGAAAGTCTTATGCGCAGCAAGTCTGTATTTATTTGATCTAAATTGTAATGTTGTAAACAGTAATATTGTGAAATATGATTATAATTTTATTAACTGTTTTCTAATTTGAATATAGTTTAGTGTAACTTATTCCTGTGATGGCAAAGCAGACTTTTCAGTATCATTACTCCAGTCTTCAGTGTCACATGATCCTTTAGAAATCATTCTAATATGCTGATTTGGTCTCAGTTGGTTTCTTAATATTCTTTTGCTGATGAATAGAAAGTTTAAAAAATCTAAATGACCCCAAAATTTTGATTGGTAGTTTTGAATAAATTACATCCATAAGAAGTTCATAAACAACTTAAAGGGTTAGTTCACCCAAAAATGAAAAATCTGTCATTTATTACTCACCCTCATGCCGTTCCACACCCGTAAGACCTTCGTTAATCTTCGGAACACAAATTAAGATATTTTTGATGAAATCCGATTGCTCAGTGAGGCCTCCATAGGGAGCAATGACATTTCCTCTCTCAAGACCCATTAATGTACTAAAAACACATCTAAATCAGTTCATGTGAGTACATTGGTTCAATATTAATATTATAAAGCAACAAGAATATTTTTGGTGCGCCAAAAAAAAACACAAAAAAAAACCACTTATATAGTGATGGCCGATTTCAAAACACTGCTTCAGGAGGCTTCGGATCATAAATGAATCAGCGTATCGAATCAGCTGTTCGGAGCGCCAAAGTCACGTGATTTCAGCCGTTTGGCAGTTTGACACGCGATCCGAATCATGATTCGATACGCTGATTCATTATGCTCTGAATCTTCCTGAAGCAGTGTTTTGAAATCAGCCATCACTAAATAAGTCATTATTTTGTTTTGTTTTTTGGCGCACCAAAAATATTCTCGTCGCTTTATAATATTAATATTGAACCACTGTACTCACATGAACTGATATAAATATGTTTTTAGTACATTAATGGATCTTGAGAGAGGAAATGTCATTGCTCCCTATGCTGGCCTCACGGAGCCATCAGATTTCAACAAAAATATCTTAATTTGTGTTCTGAAGATGAACGAAGGTCTTACGGGTGTGGAACGACATGAGGGTGAGTAATAAATGACAGAATTTTCATTTTTGGGTGAACTAACCCTTTTTTGATCTCCATATCCAGATTTTGATCTCCATATCCATTTACATATATTATATATATCTTCCAAGGGTTTTTTTCCCTCCTAGGACTTTTTTCCCAGTGTTAGCACGCTGGGTTTTTCTCCTAGGGGGTTTTTTCCACCCCTGGGAGTCAGCCAACATTGGCTTAATGTAGCACCATCTTGTATATGTTACATATTACCACGCTTGTTTGTACAGCTCATTTTTAACCACTTCCCTTTTTTCTGTGCTTCTAATATGTAAAGCTGCTTTGAAACAATTACCAATTGTAAAAGCGCTATATAAATAAATTTGACTTGACTTGACTTGACTAATGTCATGACATCTTATTCTGCCTGTTCTCTGTGGTCAGTTACTCCAGCTATTTGACGTATGCTAATATCTTTAGTAAAGCCACACTAACAGAATGGCTAATGGATTTAGTTTTGCCACTAATTGGACTAATTAAAGTGTTTTTTGATTTTCCTTCAAATGAAGTACACTGCTCAAGCTGATATGCCTGAATTGTAAAAGGAGCTATTCATACAGGACATTTTAAAAGCTTTAAACTGTTTTTTTTTAACTTACATTAGTTCAACGAAATGTGGAATTTTTGGTGCAAGATGCTAAAAAACAAATATGAATCGCATATATGTCAATCTAATGCATGTTTATGTAGAAAAACAAAACAGCAGATGCCAGAATGTGTCGTATGTGAATGGCGTCTGAACCTATATGTCACTTCAGCACAATCTTGAGATGCCAGTCAAGCTAAGTTTACTTAACTGTTTATTTATGTGTGTGTATACAGTTACAGGAAACTTGCACTGCGATGGCACCCCGACAAAAACCCCGACAACAAGGAGGAGGCGGAGAAAAAATTCAAGGAGATAGCAGAGGCCTATGAAGTTCTTTCAGACAGTAGGACACTGGAAATTTTAACTCTACAGCTTAATGGTTAAGGGGTTAGGTTACTTAGGGTGTTACATTTCACTGTTGTTTTTCCTCATTTCCAAGCAAGCAAACGAGATGCGTACGACAGATACGGGAGATCGGACGTGCCAAGCTCAGGTGAGGAGAACTTTACACTGCTTGATGCTGTCTTATTGTTACATGTGCTGATGTGAGGTCTTCTGTTTTATAGGCTCTGGTGGTTCTTCATTTCCTGACGACTTCCCAGGATTCACCTTCACATTTCGCAGCCCAGATGAGGTGTTTCGAGAGTTCTTCGGCGGGCAGGACCCCTTCGCTGACTTCTTTGGTGGGTTCTCAGGGAGTTAAGGCCCGTTCACACCAAGTCCACACCACAACTTTAACAATAATGGCACAGAGAAACATATTGTTGAAATCACTTTCAGACAATTTTGTCCAGTTGATGAATGATAAATACGTTGACAGCCAATCAGAATCCATCCAGGGGGTCTCAGAAAACTTCCAGGGGGCCCCCAAAATGTTGTAAAATTATTTAGATTTAGTTATTTTAATGCTAAAATCTAAATATAAAGATGTCCAACAATAAACTTGCATTATACTTTTGAGTCTATTTGTTTTAATTACTGATTATCTGATAGAAGTATCAACTTATATTGGAGGTCCTTCGAATATATTCTAAGACAAAGAGGGGCCTTCCACCTTCTACGGTGTTAGAGTCAAAAAGGTTGAGAACCACTGCCTCACAGACTCATCTGATTCTCCCTTACCTTACCCTTCTTAGCCCTCTTGCATTTTTCTACACTTTCCCACTAGATGATTTCCCGTTTGGTGGAATGCACAGTGGGTTTCACAGCTCCTCCTCCAGGCTTGGGCCCAGTCGCTTCTTCTCCTTCCCCTCAGCAAATGGTTGGTTTTAAAACTCATTTCGTGCTCTTTTTGTATGTAATTATTGCATATGTGGTCAGTCTCAAAGATTAATAATTAAAGGGAAGAAGTCAAGTCAATTAAAGGGATAGTTCACCCAAAAATGATTTACTCACCCTCAAGTTGTTCCAAATCTGTATGAATTTCTTTCTTCTGCTGAACACAAAAGAAGATATTTTGATGAATGTTAGTAACCAAACAGTTGATGATGGACCCCATTGACTTCCATAGTACGGGTCGTCCCGTAAATGATGACAGAATTTTCATTTTTGAATGAACTATCCCTTTCATTTAGGTGAACTTTGCTGAATATGTTTTGATAACATTGATGGCAATTTGGTGAAAAACTATTTTTGTTGTAGATTTGGATTATGGCATGTTGTTGATATGGCAAATGCTTTATGAGTATTATATTTTCTGCATTTTTTTTTCTATCAACAGCTGACTTTACCTCCTTCTCTTCTTCACTGGGTGGGATGGGCAGCATGGGAGGGGCAAACTTCAAGTCTGTTTCTACTTCCACCCGCATTGTCAATGGAAAACGCGTCACCACAAAAAAGTCAGTTGCTTCTCTTTATACTGATTTTGTCTGCATTTACCCTTGTTCCATATGCGATACAACTTAACACTGTAATACACTGTCTTTATTTGAAATCAGTGATGTATGACAGAAAAAGACTGTTTTTGACTAAATTACTAATTTAAATGCAATTCAGGTAGAATAGTAAAAGAGGATTTATACGTTGCCATAATGTGAAGGACTTACTGTTTATATTTATATTTTTTTGATAAACATTGCATTTCTTCCCTCAGGGTCAGAGAAAATGGCCAGGAGAGAACAGAGGTTGAGGAGGATGGGGTCCTGAAAACTGTCCTCATCAATGGTAATTCATTTTTTTTGCTATCATTTAATAATAATATTGGGCTGAGCCAAAAGGCAAGCTCTATACTAAATGTGCATGTAAAAATTTATCTTATCAGCTTGCAGACTCAGGATAAATCTGCCTGGGAAAGTAGATGCTTTTGCAATCCTAATACACATAATCTACCATTAAAACATTTAGGGTCAGTAATTTAGGGTTATGTTTTAATCTTACAGACCTCAAACATTTTAATGGCAGTGTTTGTGTACAGTGTAAATGTAATGTTATAACCATTTGGTCTAGATATAAAAGTGGAAAACTAGCATATATTTTGGAAAACAGTGGTGCATATGTGTGTGTATATATAAATATATATACAATATATATAATATTCTTATACGTGTATGTATATATAAATATATATACAATATATATAATATTATATATATATATATATATATATATATATATATATATATATATATATATATATATATATATATATATATATATATATATATATACACAGTACAGTACAGTCCAAAAGTTTGGAACCACTAAGATTTTTAATGTTTTTAAAAGAAGTTTCGTCTGCTCACCAAGGCTACATTTATTTAATTAAAAATACAGTAAAAAACAGTAATATTGTGAAATATTATTACAATTTAAAATAACTGTGTACTATTTAAATATATTTGACAAAGTAATTTATTCCTGTGATGCAAAGCTGAATTTTCAGCATCGTTACTCCAGTCTTCAGTGTCACATGATCCTTCAGAAATCATTCTAATATGCTGATTTGCTGCTCAATAAACATTTATGATTATTTTCAATGTTGAAAACAGTTGTGTACTTTTTTTTCAGGATTCCTTGATGAATAGAAAGTTCAAAAGAACAGCATTTATCTGAAATACAAAGCTTCTGTAGCATTATACACTACCGTTCAAAAGTTTGGGGTCAGTAAGAATTTTTATTTTTATTTTTTTGAAAAGAAATTAAAGAAATGAATACTTTTATTCAGCAAGTATGCATTAAATCAATCAAAAGTGGCAGTAAAGACATTTATAATGTTACAAAAGATTAGATTTCAGATAAACACTGTTCTTTTGAACTTTCTATTCATCAAATAATCCTGAAAAAAAAAATATTGTACACAAATATTTTGTACAATTGTACACATTAAATGTTTCTTGAGCAGCAGATCAGCATATTAGAATGATTTCTGAAGGATCATGTGACACTGAAGACTGGAGTAACGATGCTGAAAATTCAGCTTTGCCATCACAGGAATAAATTACTTTGTGAAATATATTTAAATAGTACACAGTTATTTTAAATTGTAATAATATTTTACAATATTACTGTTTTTTACTGTATTTTTAATTAAATAAATGTAGCCTTGGTGAGCAGACGAAACTTCTTTTAAAAACATTAAAAATCTTAGTGGCTCCAAACTTTTGGACTGTATATATATATATATATATATATATATATATATATATATATATATATATATATATATATATATATATATATATTATTCTTTATATTTTGGAGATGTTCTTAGCTCTCTTGCACTCTGGTGCTGTATCATTTTCAGTACGTCTTTATCCTTTGTTTACTTTATATTTAGTCTATTAAATAACTTCATCTTGCATTAATAATTGTAAGGATTTTTCCCTTTTTTACAGTGAAAACTAAGGAATTGTATTAATATTCATCCACTCGTCACTGTAGATTGCATGTTGAACTATTTATGTTTAGTCCCTCACTTCCTGTTTTAGTGGTAAAAACCGTCTCAAGTAACACTAAACCTCTAATTTAGTTATTATCATGATTCATGATTTGAGTCTCACAGCCATACCAGAACATTTAATTTAATTTAATTTAATTTAAAACTTTAATGGAGTCACATTACTTTATTGGAGACAGATAAATAATTAAAAGTATAATAAAACACTTTTTCTGTATATTTTCACAAATATAGGCTCAAAACATCAGCTTAGGCTTTCAGGTAGATTTAGCAAACTCCTTTTTTTTTCTTTTTTTTTCTCACATTTATTCTTGTTTTTCCATATATATAAAATTCTAATTTCCATGTTGAGGAGTTGTTGTAGAAGTGATCTGACATCCAGCTGTGTTTGTGTGTCCAGGTGTGGAGGATGAGATGGCTTTAGCTCTGGAACTGAGTCGTAGAGAGCAGTCCAGTCAGCCTCCCAGACAATCCCAACAGCCACTGCTCCACCCCCCCAACAACAGCTCTCCAAACCCCGCCTTACGATCCTACAGCGCCGCCCCGTTCTACCACTGCCCCGATGCTAGTGAAGACGAGGAAGACGAAGACCTCCAGATGGCGCTGGCCTACAGCTTGTCGGAGATGGAGGCCCAGCAGCGGGCAGAGGACGTGATCTCAGGTGCTGGGGGAGGGAGGGGGAAGCAACCAGGTGACGGGAATAGGAAGGGAGCCATTCAAATAAAGAAATATGAGAGTGATGTGACGGATGATTCAGACCAAAGCACCCCCTCGTCTCCAGAAAGTAGACTAACAGAACAGGGTCTAGCTAGGGATTCAGAAAGTTTGCATCCAGAGAGTGTTGTACAGGATAAAGTGAGTGATAAAATGGCGGCCAATGGGACTAATGTGGTAAAAAAGAAGAGGAAGTGTCAGTGTGTGGTCTGTTAGTAAGACAGTGGAGAATAATCATGCTTGTGTGTGAAAGTAGCAGTGTTAACCTTATGTTCTCTCTATGGTAGTTTTTTTTTTTTTTAATCCTTCCTGAAGTTTTGGACTGTGCTTTAACTTACAGTTTTGTCTTTTGTGGCAGGGCTTATGGCAATGCACAAAAATGACTGTGTTGAATGTGTATTTTCTTGCCTTGAGGAATGAATAACAGGTGCCAAAATGTGTTTATACTCCACAAAGACAGGACATTTTTAGGAAGTTTGAAGGTACTGTGTGCAATATTTTAGAATGCCACTGATGCCTGACAGATATCACTGAAATAGGTGTCTTGGGATATCATTTGCCAGCCTTGACTGTGTAAACAGTTAAAATATTCAGTCAGAAACACTCTCTGCCTGTGAATCGTTTGGATTGCTGGCATCAGGTTGTCTGACATGTCTTAGCAGGGTGCGATTTTGGGATATAGGAGAGCAGGCATATGGTTGGCAAAAGTTAGCAAAATTGTGAAAGTTAGCATAATGGCTGAAATCACAAAAAGTGTCATTTCTAGACCTGAAAAAAGTCATGTAAATGAATATAGTCGGCAACACTTTACAATAATGCCTCATTTGTTAACGATAGTCAATGCATTAACTAACGTGAACTAATAATGAGCAATATATTTTTAGTTAATAAGTGTTCATTGTCATGTTAGTTCACTGTGCATTAACTAATGTTAACAGATACAGTGTTTGACCTTACAAATGTATTAGTATATGTTGAGATAGATGCACAACTCTTCTACAGCATTTATTAATCTTAGTTAATCTTAACGAATGTAGTCAAATGAAATGTTATTGTAAAGTGTTACCATAAAATGTAATAACTCCATGGGCATTTTTATAATGAATATGCCATTTTGCCAAGCTCTAAAATACTTTATTGGATAAAAATTGTGAGTAAAAAAAAAAAATCCTTAATCCTTTAAAGGGTTAGTTCACCCAAAAACGAAATTTCTGTCCTTAATTACTCAGCCTCATGATGTTCCAAACCTGTAAGAAGCATCTTCAGAACACAAATTAAGATATTTTTGATGAAATCCTAGAAGTTTTTTTTTATCCTCCATTGAAAGTAATGAAATTACCACATTCAAGGTCCAGAAAAGTACTAAAGACATTGTTAAAATAGTCCTTGTGACTTCAGTGATTCAACCTTAATGTTATGAAGCAACGAGAATCATTTTTGTGCTCAAAAACAAAACAAAAATAACTACTTCAACAATTTTGTCAGTCTGTTAAGCATTT
Organism: Megalobrama amblycephala; assembly: GCF_018812025.1. Taxonomy (NCBI): domain Eukaryota; kingdom Metazoa; phylum Chordata; class Actinopteri; order Cypriniformes; family Xenocyprididae; genus Megalobrama; species Megalobrama amblycephala. Next base: position 22,096,502 of record NC_063049.1, read on the forward strand.
GGCACAGTGCTGCATTTCCATGGTTACGTCCGAACGCCGGCTCATTATTGGCTGGCTCCTGCGTCAGCATCACACAGATGCCTCGTGCTGCTCATGTGAAAAGGCATCGGCCAATACCTAGCCGCTGTTTGGACGTAGAACCTGAAAGCTGCAATGAAAATAGCGTAGCAGAGGAGAGATGGTGAGAGACGAATTTGTTGAATAAAGTCCTTATTTTTGTTTTGTTTTTGCACAACATTTTTCTCGTCGCTTTATAATATTAAGGTTGAACTACTGTACTCACAATGAATTTTAACCATGTTTTTACTACTTTTCTGGACCTTGAATGTGGTCATTTCATTACTTTCAATGGAGGATAAAAAAACTCGGATTTCATGAAAATACCTTAATTTGTGTTCCGAAGATGAATGAAGGTCTTACAGGTTTGAAATGACATGAGGGTGAGTAATTAATGACAGAAATTTCATTTTTGAGTGAACTAACCCTTTAAAAAGTAAATTCTGAAAAACTATAAAAGACCTTCGAATATTGTTGTGGACACTGTGTGGTCCTGGAGTCAATTGAACAAATTGAATAGCTTTTCTGAGTATTTTTACAGAGCATTTTATCTATCTTGCTGATTAGTTGGCATCCCATTCCCAATGAACGTTCCATTTATTCTTCCAGCAGTGAAGTGCTCCATTTCATCAGTGTTTGCTATCATTCCTTCTAGAAAGGAGATTCTCTGATTCTCGTCTGGATGCTTTCTGATTTTTACGGTGCATTTGTCATTCTTTCAGAGGTACCTGTTGAATGTGAAGATGACATTTTTGTAAATGAGGAAATTTTGCACAAAGACTTAAAGATAATCTGCCTCTGAGGGCTAACGTTTAGTAATTAGCACTCCTAATGCGACACAACGACTTGGATAGTCAGACATGTAAGGGAATGTAAATCCAAAATGATCTCAGTTTATCTGAATGTGCCAAATAACTGACTTGACAATGACTCTCTTCGTTAGTTTTATAAGCATCAGAAATATTCAGTATTGATATGTTGTTTGTGCCTTTTTTTGTGTGTGTTAGAATTCAAATGCTTGGCTAATGTTGCCAATGCTTTATTTCACATGCCAGTTTGTGTTTATAAGTTAGCCAAAGAAGCACATTACACTTTTGTTTCATAATGACTATCAGCTTTGTGATATAAAATGAACAATCAATAAATGAACACTAAACAAAGCACAAAAAGTTTGAATGTGATGCTATGTGAATATTAATGAAAATGCAATTAATGTAAATTGCAAAGAGGGAACAAAGTTATTTACACAAAACTGCTATTCACATTTGAAAATGTTATGTGAGACAACTTGATCTCAGAAGAGAAGTATCCTAATTCAGAGGACATATTCAGTGCTCAGAAAGTGCCATTTAAATTGTTAATAAATGCTGTTTCAGTCATTGTTAACATGTTGTTGCTAATACAAAGAACAATAAACTGTAATGAATCAGTTCTGCTCATAAGAATTCATTTGTAAGTATTTTTGATGGACTGCTAATTTTTATCCAGCTTTTTCTCTAGTATACCTGATATAAATGGACATTAGCAACTATTATGCCTTTAAATCAGATTTTTGAAAATAGAACTATTTTTACAGCTGAGGGGTTTTATGCATTATATTAGGTTGAATACTTTTTATTTTTCTTGCTGAGCATGTAATGCAGTGGGACTGTTATCCTTACCGGGACATTCATCGTTACATTTGTAAACCTCATTTGCATTTACTATGGTTATGCTTTTGTTTTTCCTGGGCTTTTTACCTGACTCATTCTCCCTGCCGTTACAGAGTCCGACTTCCAGGCCTTCACAGGCTGACCTGTGGCTGTGACCCTCTCTTACCCCCCCGAGGTAAAACGTAGTGTAGACGTCTCTGCAGCTTTGTAAGCATAGTTTTTAGATCTTCTCCCCACTTATAGTTAATTGACATGCATTTGTGTATAGACTCTCCTGCTGTAGATCATACAGTATTCCAGGAAAATATTGAACTCTACATGTTTCATTTGTGCATAAAAATGTTAGTACACTCAAACTAGCAAACAATCCTGTTTTATTAGTCTCAGTTTCATTAATCTGTGCTGTTTTAATTCACCAAACACATCACAGGGGACTGTGAGGCAACACTAATACTGCCTTCATCCGTCTGCTCTTAACAGGTGAAGCATTTCCCGGTCCTCTGCTCTCTCTTTCTGCTTCTCTGTCTTTCTCTCTGCCTGGCTCACCTGCTGCTCAGACCCTTTTCAAAGTTTTATTTGGAAAAAAAAATCCCAGGCAACACTACACAAAGGTCAATAATGTACGTGCTAAGTATGTATGTGTGTTTGTGTATGAACGTGAGCCTTGGAGAGGGAATACTGGATTACTTTTTATATATAAATTATATTTATGGCCTGCACTGATCGAATATTTGAGCTCATGTAAAAATTTAAGTGTCTTAAGGACAAAATATTTCTTTCGCATTTTTAATAATGAATGATTCAAAACTGCAGTGAATGTACAGTTGCATTTGAAATGCTATATTTGAGAATTTAAAATCTTCATAACTAATGAAAGGTTTATTTATTCAAAAAAAATGTTGTGTTTTAATTAAAATATCTGCATTTCATAACCCATTATTCTGTAGTTTTTTTATACACTACAGTTCAAGCGGTTGAGATCGGTACAATTTTTTAAATGTTTTTTTAAAAGAACTATCACCCAGGCTGCATTTATTTAATCAAAAATACAGTAATAACAGTAATATTATGAAATATTACAATTTAAATAACTTTTATAGTTTAATAGTTTTATTTGCCCGGACATACCAAGTATTTTTTTTTTATTTAAGGTGAAATGTGACATTTTGGTGCCTTTATTGACTCAAAATGGTACCAAATATATATATATATATATATATAATAAATATCAGAGTTCAGTCTGCATGATCATATTGAAAGAAAAATCCACACACATCAAGCAGTGCTGCTACACAGATTCACATTTAATTCAGAACCATTTAAAAATTATAGTCATATATTTCTCTCTCTTTTTTTGATAATTTTCTAAACATTTGCTACAGGAAAAGACAAACTGAGCTCTCCATGAATTATTTACAGTGATCATCACATGACGTAAAGGCTGCACTAGACATTAAGGATGTGAAAGCACTAAACGTTTGTGAGTGATTTGACAGGAACTGTAAGATATTACAGGTGCCTTTCAGGTACATTCCACTGAAACAAACCACTTTTGGGTTCAGACGTGACTGTGCATATATGTTCTCATGTTTGACTGCATGAGACATGGTGGGTTCTTCTGTCTTTTTTACATTTAATACATGAATTGCATTTTTGGCCATATCATGATAAAGAAAGCAATTTAAGAACAACAAAATGTGAAGACCCCGCATTTTCAACATCAAACATTATATGTATATATATTTATAAAAAAGACATTATACTGTCAATGTTCAGAAATTAGGTCACTTTAAATTAAATTGGAAGGTAGATGTCTCTTAAAACCATTGTTTCTCCCTGAAACTCAATTAGGACTGAAGAATTTGGCCCCTGTACAGTGTTTCCAGCATACAGAAAGCATTCATAGTCTTTTATAGTGTGACATTATTAATTTTCCGACTTTTGAAAGTGAGTGAGGTGCGTGAAAAGAGGTGAGTACAAGTCGAAAGGATGTAATAGGGACACAGTGGGACGTGGCTCACTGAGGAAGGGCTTTCAGAATGGCATTCACCTCTTCTGCCACAGCTGTCAGGGCGAACTCAAACTGGTCCTGAAGAAACAGTCAAGCTTAGTGCGTAAATATACAATAACGCTTTGAAATAAAAAAAGGAATTGCGAGTTTCTATCTCACAATTCTGACATTTTTCTCAAAAAAGCAAGTTTATTTCTTGCAATTTCGAGTTTTTAAACTCGCAATTTTGGCTTTTCTTATCGCAACTGCAAGTTTATATATAACTTATATATAATTATATATAACTCAGAATTGAGAGATATAAAGAACTGCAGTCAGAATTGCAAGTTTATATCTTAAAATTCTGAAAAGAAAAAAAAAAATCAAAACTGCAAGATGTAAATTGGCAATTCTGACTTTTTTTTTTTTTTTTTTACAATTCCAAGTCTATAAACTCACAATTCTGACTTCTTGCAATTGTGAGTTTAGATATACTGGCTTTTTTTTTTCTTCTCGCAATTGCGATCTTATAAATTCAGAAATTTGAGTTTATAAACTCAGAATTGCAAGAAATAAAGAATTGCAAGATTTAAACTCGAAATTGCGAGAAAAAAAGTATTGTGATTTTACATCTCGCAATTCTGTTTATTTCTTGCAATTCTGAGTGTTTATATCTTGCAATTCTGACTTTATTTTTGCAAATTCCAACTTCTTGCAATTGCGATCTTATGAATTCAGAAATTTTAGTTTATAAACTCAGAATTGCAAGAAATAAAGAATTACAAGATTTAAACTCGCAATTGCGAGAAAAAAAGTATTGTGATTTTACATCTCGCAATTCTGTTTATTTCTTGCAATTCTGAGTGTATTTTTGCAAATTCCAACTTCTTGCAATTGCGAGTTTATAAATTCAGAAATTTTAGTTTATAAATTCAGAAATTTTAGTTTGTGAGAAATAAAGAATTGCGAGAAAAAGTCAGTATTGTGAGTTTACATCTCTTTATTTCTTGCAATTTCACGTTTATAAACTCAATTCTGACTTTTCTTCTTGCAATTTCAAGTTTAGATATAAACTTAGAAAAACAAGTTTATAAACATGGAATTACAAGAAATAAAGTTTGAATTGCCAGAAGTCAGTATTGCGAGTTTATATCTTGCAATTCTGAGTTTATATTTGAACTCGCAATTGCGAGAACAAAAGTCAGAATTGCGAGTTTATAAACTCAGATTTGCAATAAACAAATAATTCCAAGCTATAAACTCAAAATTACAAGAAAAAAAGTCTGAATTGTGAGATATAAACTCATAGTTGCGAGGAAAAAAGTCAGAATTGTGAGGCAAGTTGTCACAATTACTAATTGTCACAATTATATTTATTTATTTTTTTATTGCGTGGCTGAAACAAGCTTCCATACTAACATGCACAATCACATGCTGAAATCATCGGAAAGCACTTTATACATACCTTAGTGCGTACCATACTTGGTCTCTGGTCACGAATATGCTCCAATGTGGCAGCAATGTCAATCTCCTTCACGCCTAAAACGGACAAACATCCTGTGAGCATGTAGCGCGTACAAGGTGCACTTAAATGAAACGGCTAGATAGAGTAATGAGGCGCTTACCTTTGGCCATGCGGTTAAGTACCATGTCAATAAGAATGTAGGTGCCGGTTCTGCCAGTACCATTACTGTTTGAAACAGGAAACCATTTTCATTTAAATCATTAATTTTCAGAGAAAACGGTAATAAAAAGGCCCATATTGTGAGCCTGAGACACACATTGTAGCCGTTTACCTGCAGTGCACAATGATTGGGCATGAGCGTCCTCTGTAGCACTTGTTTACTTTTCTGAAAAAAAGAAAAGAAAAAGAGATGCATAACACAAAAAAGAAGAATAGAAAGGGTGGGGGTGAAGAAAAGCCAGAAAACTGAAAACTGAGCATGTCATAATGAGCATAACTGTCAATTTATCAAACCCTACAATTCATTATTCTGCCGACAACGAGGAATTAAACGATGCGTGATGCTGGGGAAGGAAGGGGGAGAGAGGAGATGGAGCATCCGTCAAGCCTCACTCCTGCTGCACTCACACCTACCAATGATCATTTTTGTGACTATGCAACTGGACCCAGACTACTAGCTGCAAATCACAAAAATGACACTGGGAGGTGTGCTATGTCCAGGGACCTACCGATCTCCATCAGAGACAGAGAGAGTGACGGGAAGAAGGAGAGAAAGACGGGGGTAAAGCAGGGCCCGTGGCAGTGTGTCGAGCACAAACGGAGAAGATCCGAAGTGAAAATGCATTCAAAGGAGAGGAACTTGGGGGTGAGTGGGCTTCAAGGTAAAGAAAACATCCAAAGATAATTAGGGAATCCCAAGTGTGAAGCAGATCCTCATATTAGGGTGAGGAAAAACAGTAGGGAAAGTATTTTCAGTGTGACAGATGTGGATAAAACACTTGTGTGTGTGTGTGTGTGTGTGTGTGTGTGTGTGTGTGTGTGTGTGTGTGTGTGTGTGTGTGTGTGTGTTAGTGTTGTTTGGGTGTTTTAGTCTAATGGAAATTGAGTGTATTTGACGTTAACACAGTTTCTGAGTTGAAGGTATGTGGAACACATTTTACCTTATTGTAAAGTGTTACCATTTTATTTAATCTGAGATAACAGGAACTAAGAATGAAAAGCTGATTTTTATTAACTAATGTTAAAGATTTATACATACTTTAACAAATGTATTGCTCATTGTTAATGTTTGTTAATGCATTATCTAATAGGAGCTGCTTATAAATTGTTACAATGCACATTTATTTGTTACTAGATGTTTTTTTGGCTGTTGTTATTAGTAGTCAACAAATCTTCAGTAAAAATGGTCACAGGCACAGAGGCGCACCTTTAATTTAACAGTGCGCTCACTAAAAGTCATCAAACTCACATTTCAATTCGGATGTGACCTGATCAGTTTCCACCATTTACCAATTTTAAAGGGTTAGTTCACCCAAAAATGAAAATTCTGTCATTTATTACTCACCCTCATGCCGTTCCACACCCGTAAGACCTTCGTTAATCTTCGGAACACAAATTGAGATATTTTTGTTGAAATCCGATGGCTCCGTGAGGCCTGCATAGGGAGCAATGACATTTCCTCTCTCAAGATCCATAAAGGTACTAAAAAAATATTTAAATCAGTTCATGTGAGTACAGTGGTTCAATATTAATATTATAAAGCGACGAGAATATTTTTAGTGTGCCAAAATAACTTATATAGTGATGGCTGATTTCAAAACACTGCTTCAGGAAGCTTCGGAGCATAAATGAATCAACGTGTCGAATCCGCTGTTCGGAGCGCCAAAGTCACGTGATTTCAGCGGTTTGACACGCGATCTGAATCATGATTCGACACGCTGATTCATTATGCTCCGAAGCTTCCTGAAGCAGTGTTTTGAAATCGGCCATCACTAAATAAGTCGTTATTTTTTTTTTTTTTGCGCACCAAAAATATTTTCGTTGTTTTATAATATTAATATTGAACCACTGTACTCACATGAACCGATTTAAATATGTTTTTAGTGCATTAATGGATCTTGAGAGAGGAAATGTCATTGCTCCCTATGCAGGCCTCACTGAGTCATCAGATTTTAACAAAAATATCTTAATTTGTGTTCTGAACATTAACGAAGGTCTTACGGGTGTGGAACGACATGAGGATGAGTAATAAATGACATTATTTTCATTTTTGGGTGAACTAACCTTTTAAGACTGGTTGCAAACGTGAATTTATCTTTTTGTTCTCTATGAGAACATATTGAGCTCAAGGGAGGTAAAAAGGATGCTGCCTCCCTCTGAACCTTATTCTGCTGATGTTGCTATTGGACAGTATTACTCGGAAAATAATTTCCACACTATTATCTTTTGTCATATTTTTGAGGAGCTGTTATCTCCCTTGAGAATGTGTGTGTGTGAGTGACCTTTTGTAGTCCTGTCGCAATACGAGTTCATTTATCAGCAGTATTGCAAGCATGAGGTGGATGTTCGGTTGCGGCAGTACCTGCGGAAGTCCAACAGGGGGCGTGTGGAGGTGGGAATGCCTTGCGCAGGCCAGCTCAGCAAGTGAAACTGGGTCAGAGTGCGGGTCTCTTGAGTCTGAACGTTCTTCAGGTAGAAACTACGAACCAAGAAGTCTTTACACCAGATGTGTTCAGACACAAGATTCACCTGAGACAAACAAGAAAAAAATAAACTAAAAATACTAAAAGCACATGGTTCATAAAGGCAGTGAATCTTAATGTTTCTCACCTCATAGATGTTGTATAAAGATGATCCTTCATCAGGCCAGTAACGTTCACATTGTTTTTCTCCATCCTCCACTAAAGCGGTCATCATCACTATTACAGTACAGCCACTTTCCCATACCATCTAGCATATGCATCAAATCAGTGTCAGTAAGCAAAGAATAATGTATATATTAAATGCATTTTACTACCATGTTTCTATTATTTAATTTACAGACATTTAGTAATGTATTAGAAAAGGATTATCACAAATATAAATTACTAATATTAATATATATATATTTTAATATTTAATATATATCTAAATCTTAAAATTTCATCTTTACTCTCAACATGTGCAACTTACCTGCCAGAAATCAGCAATAGTGTGAGGTAAAGGGCCTTGAGTTGCAATATAAGCAGGTAAACGTGGATCATGATCAATCTATGGGTAAAGACAGAAAAATGAAGAACCTTTCATGTGACATGTTCACATGTACATGTTTTAGAAATATGTGTTTTGCTACAAATATTTTCTTATCCAATAAAATATATATATATATATATATATATACTTCCAGTTCAAACCAAAATTGATTCAGACATTCATTATTACAGTTTATTCCCTATAGTTTAATTATGTCAGATAACACTTAAGCAAAACATGGTCAAGTCAAAGTGTCTGAATAATTGTTGGTTCCAAATTTTTTTTCAATTTTACTGGCAGTCCACTGTATGAAGAATTTTTGGGTATAATATGTCACAGTTTATTTTGCTATCCTAACTTAAATAAATGAACTATAGTGTCCTGCACCCACTTGTAAAAAATATCAAAAATGTCTGAATAATCATTTGTTTGACTGTATGTATGTATGTATGTATGTATGTATGTATATAAAAATAATCATTATTTAGTGGACTAAAAATGATTGTTTCTTACTATAGTGCTGGCATTTATGTAGTCCTCTTTGGAGGGGTTGACCTCTGCCTTTAGTTTCACTCTGGAATGGTCATCTAAAACAGATTTATTTTTACTGAACATACTGAATATTAAAAAAATAAAAACTAATTTTGGTAAACTATTATTTGTTATATGATCTGATGCCTTTCTTACCAGTGTAAACTACTGTTCAGAACTCACCAGGACTGCATTTATTTGATTAAAGATACAGTAAAACAGTAATACTATGAAGTATTATTACAGTTTAAAATAATTGTTTTCTATTTGAATATGTATATTAAAATTTATTTTAACATTTTCAGTCTTCAGTGTCACTTTTGATCAATTTAATGTGTCCTTGCTGAATAAAAGTATTAATTACTTTTTAACAAAATCTAACTGACTTTTGAACAGTAGTGTACAGTAATATGGATGAGATCACTAAAATAAATGTTGGCACATTGCTCTTACAGGGAACAAAGTCAGGATAGCGGTTCTTCTCCATGTTGCTTTCACACTGGGCGATAGAGACGGAGCTCGGCTCAGCCTGGTACGAACACAGAGCCTCCCACTCTTTCTGCAAACGGTCCTTATTCTTCAGATGGTCCTCCATATATGCCTGAACACCAGAAATGGACTTTAAGTATTTCACTGTCTGTTTATAAAAGGCTAGTTTGTTTCTATGTAATTAATAAAAAAGACCACAGATTAGAGTTCAGGACACAACTTAAACCTCAGAGCTGACCATATAGTTAAAATAAGACATGAACACAGGAAACCCTGTAATAGTTCTTCTTCTTACCTTTAATTTACTGCAATTTTGTGCATGTTTAAATAAGGACTCGGTTTGTGCAAGCAGGCACTGGAACCTATTTACTTTACGTGCTGTAGTGCAATAATTCCTGTTAATTAGAGTATGATTCTTACCACTTTTTATAGCATATAAAAAGATATGATACACAACTCATCAAAGTAAAGTCTGAATTATAATTTTCATGTGTAAAAGCACGCCTGTGTGTGGCTCTGTACCAGTATCATGTGTCCTGTGGAGATGTCCATGTTGGACTGTGCAGGCTCTTCACTCCAGGACGGTGTGCTGCTGTGAGAGCTGGGACTGTGCTGCGGTCCATCGCTGAACTGAGACGACACACTGCTGACTCGAGATGTGTCGGTCCCCCGTCGACCGCCTGCCTCTGGACGGGTGAACGATGACTTGGCTGCCATGTGCTGGCGACACAGCTCCTGAGAGATGCAGGGAAACCTTATCATTACTGACTGACCATTAATATTTCAAATTACATTTTTAGATCAATAATCATCACTGTACAATTACCAATATCACTAATAGCCAAGGCCAATGTCAAATGAATTTAAATGCAATTACAATGCTGATTATATGCCAGTTACACTGAATTAGTGTTTGCTGCAGTCATCTTAAAAATGCCACTTAATAGTCTCAAACTGATGTTTTAAACATCTTGATATAAGGGGAAAAGATATTAGACAGTGTTTTATCCTTCTATATAGGTGTGGGAGATATAGCGGTAGACATGATTAACCGGTAGAAGTTTGTCAGCCAGTAGAGATTTTGGACTATCGTCTTTATCGAAGTTGCGCTCATATGACTGTGCTGAAAGCTAATCATTTGCATGTGTTTTTAAGCATTGCGGTTTAAAAACAAGTGATTTGAAACTGAGAGATGCGTGCACATGAAGCCACTGCTTATAAAGCGTGTGAGTACTGAACTGAGTTCTTTTTGTCACCTAATTGGGCTTGAAAGGTTAATACTAATATTTATGTGTCAAAATGACTGTCTTTGCAAGTGAACAGTCATTTATGTGAACGTAAACAGTTGAGAAAGAAAATAAACAAGTATATTGAATCCATGCAGTCGGTCTTAAAGTGACGGCATCCAAATATACCTGCTGTCGCCTGTGTCATTAATGTTGATCAACCAACAAAAAATAGATAAAATCTCTCACTGCTCTTGACTGAATCACTTTTGTAACTTTAATAAGAATAAATGTATATTTAATTTACACAGTGAAGACTATGCAGTTTTTTTTATATACATTTGATAACTTTATACAATTTATATAGTATTTCTTATTTCCAGTGTTTGAAGTTACAATGGTACCGAAAATTGATGTCATAAAAACCTTATTTAAATAAAAAATGACTATATTGTGATATATATATATATATATATATATATATATATATATATATTGTTATCTTGAAATATATTGTTATCTTGAAATTTTTGTTATCTTAAATATCGTGATATGAGATTTTGGTCAACTGTATACATAAAGAATCCTTAAAAAAAAAAATTAATTATAACGATTTCCACAAAAATATTAAGCAGCAAAACTGTTTTCAACACTGATAATAATAAATGTTTCTTGAACAGCAAATCAGCATATTAGAATGATTTCTGAAGGATCATGTGACACTGAAGACTGGAGTAATGATGCTGAAAATTCAGCTTTGCTATCACAGAAATAAATTATTATTTTAAAACATATTCAAATAGAAAACAGTTATTTGAAATTGTAATATAGTACTGTTTTATGGCAGTATTCCTTGTGCCATTATATTGTTTTTTTTTCTGTGTGATGTATTTTTCTTATTGAGTCATTCTGAATACATTTTATGCATTCTGACTGCATTTCCTTCCTGGAAAAAATATATAATATAGCAAATATCTTATTGTGTCTCTGCATTTGTACTGAAGCTTGTGTGTGTTTAACAGTGTGGGCTACCTGGTAATCAAAGTGGGTTTCCACACCGGCTTCTGGTCCCAGACCCAATTTGCCAGAGGCTAACTGACGGGCGTGGTGACGGAGACAGGCAACCGTCAGGGCGACTAACAACACCGTGCCCACACACGCCATGGCCACCATTGTCAGGATGACACCACGCGACCCCTCCCCTACCCGTGTGGCCTGGGGCAAACCACGCCCCTCGCTCCTCTATAATGAGGGAGAGAGAAATAAACAGAGAAATATACGAAACGTGAGATAGCATAATGCAAAGAGAGTGAAGGCAGAGAAAAACCACATGCAAGAAAATTAAAATAAAACCATTTCAGACAGAGTGAGGAAGGTGCAGCATTCAAGTGGTTTCTCTGGCACAAAACGGTGTCTCTCGTCCCCTCTTTTGTCTCTCTCTCTGTTTGTGTAAACAAGTCGGATGTCATCATCGACTACTAATTACCCTGGCAACCCAGACACACGCACAGCCACGTGCCACCCTGAAATAATTAGAGAAAGTCACTGACACGCCCGCCCCGCTGAATAATTACCAGCAAGTAAACAATTAAGGAAATCCCCCACACAATGGAGGGGTCAATCACTCTGAGGGGATCTCTTTCATACTCTCATTTATTTTTATTCGATCTCTCTCCGTCTCTCTTTCTCTCTTTCTTACCCGTTTTCACAATCTGTACTTATAGCACATCAAGAGAAGAAAACGAAGGGACGCAATGATCGTTGATGTCATGCACCCGCCTTCCCAGCCCTCTGCCCCCGTGTCTCCAACCCCTGCCTGTTGGTGTTGCCATGGTGTCTGGGAGCCTCAGCAGGGGAGAACAGGCCGTAGTGCTACCATGGCAACAACAGAATGCTCAATGTAATCCATGGCCATCACGGTGAGCAAAGGAAATGAGAGAGGAGAGGAAATATGCTATTGTCAATACGCCTACGCCATTCAATGAAAGGATATGTGGTGTTATCTAAAGAAACCACCTTAGTACGTAATACTTATTGACAGAAACATCTTTTTAATCCATGTCCATACTAATTATCACCTTAAGGGGTTTTATTATTTTGGTATCTTTACGTGTGCAAGTATAGGGAAACCTACAGTACATACAAGTTAATGGTAAATAATATTTTACCAATATTACTCAAATAAAAGAGAATATTCTCTGTACTGAACTAAACTGCAGCCTCTATAAGACTTTTAATTACTAAAAATACTGGTGTCCTTGTTACATTGTAATTATACATTTACGTACTGCATAATATTAATTAACAACATGTACTAACTATAGGGTTAAAGTTAGAGTTTGCATAATTTATTACTAAGGTAAGGACACAAATAAAGGGTAACACTTTATTTTAAGGTGACGTAGTTACATGTTACTACATGCAGATACAATAGTAATAACAGTAAATTATGTGTAAGTACAAGTAACCCTAAACCAAACCCTAACAGTAACTCTATAGTACATGTAGTTAATTAATATAACTCATTACTTATTTGAGTAATTACAATGTAACTACATAACCTTGAAATAAAGTGTAACCAAATAGTGTTACCAAATACATAATCACACAACTGCACTTGCTCAAGTAAATGTATGCTTAAATTGTCATTAATTTATACTAAAATAAACTAAACTAGAGCTTCTGTGACACTAAGATGACTAAAAATATATGATCACAACTGCACTTAATCAAGTAAATGTATGCTTGATTCATTTCATTAATAACTACATTTATTAATTAAAAAGTCTAAAATTAGTATTACTTTCATCCAGCATATCAATTAAAAAAATAATTCTGAAAAAGTATGGGGGGATTATGGCAAAAAGAACAGGAATTAATTCTTCCATTCCTTTTAACTATATGCCTCTCACATAAACCAAAGTTTGTCAAAGAATTTAGTGTACAACAATATTTAACCCTCTGAGCCCCTTCATTTTTAAGACATTTTTGGTACCTTCGCGGTCAAAAGTGACCAAAGCCTTGAAATTGAACTTTTTTTTTCAGGAAAATCATTGTAATATATTTTTGTTCAATAATATTTTTTGATTATTATTTAGAATTTTGAGAGGATTTTATGATACTTTGCAATATGTATACAATTTCTATGAGCTATTTTTTCCATTATTTTTTTTTAAATTATTTTTCAATAAATGCAATATTTCAGATTAAAATAGAGTGAAGGCATTTAACATATCCGAATCATGTCCATGATTTTTTTGTGTGTGTGTTCACATAGCTAATGCAACAAAAGTCACCAAATGTCATCCTTTCTGATGAAGCAAATTTTTAAAAAAATTCAAAACATAAATTTTTTTTAGTCAGTTCTGACCGAAGAGTCCCAGAGGGTTAATAATAGTTTAAAGATTCTAATGAAATGACAACTTTAAAGTTGACTGAATACAACTGAACACGATCTTTTGAGGCAGTTTTTATGCGTGACAGAGCTTTACATATATTACTCTTTACTTTTCCACAAAAAAATTAATGAAAAAGGCTATTATAAATCTCTTCATGTGGAGCAAAACAGGAAAAAAAATTCAACATGAACTTTTAACAATCTATTCTTACACTGGCTGTAATTTTCGCACAGACACCCACTGGTTTTTCTGAGTAAGTGAAGCAGACCTTCCGACTGACACCTCACCACCATCTAAATGGGCTCCGCAGTGCTGGAGCTGAGCTAGCAAAAGAAAAAGATTGAGTGAATGAGCACTTAAGTCTGACCACAAAGAGGTCAGGACGCTTTCCCTTCTTTTCTCGAAATTCATCAACTATTTTCCCCCTCGCTCCCTGTCCTCCTCACACCCACTCTCCCTCGCTTTCTCCTTCTCTGTTCCTCACACGTTTCATTCTGTCCCTCTTGTTCCCACTCAAATTCGGCCTTTTCTCCTGAAAAGCTAGAAGAATGTTCCGGAGAAGAGATTGAAGGAGGGAGGGGGAGGGGGTGGTGGTGTTGAAGCAAGGGTGCGCGACTGGACGGAAGGACAATGGAGGAGGAGATAAGGGGTGTGGGGCGCCTCACCTGCTACTCCAGAGAGGCCCCCCGAAAGGAAGACTGACAGGCTTTTAGAATGGAGCACGGGAGCAGGCAGGAAAAATGAGCTGGTTTAGGACAAGAGGACAAAGGCCCCCCAAGGTCTGAGAGGGGCAGGCAGAGAAATGAGGAGGCAGAGAGAAAGCGGGAGAGAAGGCAACTGATCTCAAGGAGAGAAAGCATGGTTACAGGGAACGAGAGAGTAAAACTCTGCGCAGGAGGGGTGAAAGGGGTCCGGAGAGGGTGATACGTGAGGAATAACCTCACAAGTGAGGTCATATTTACGGGAAGAAAAGTCCAACACGTACTCTACGCATACGAACGTGTCGCTGCGAATACAAATTTGCATTTGAATCACAATAAGCTGTTAGCCGAGAAGCATAATTCAAACATCTGTTCCTCAAGAAGCGGGAAAATAGGATTCAGGGTCCCAGGACCCCTCCGCCGTTCCCCATGACCCCTCTGACATCTACCGAGCCCTTTGACCTCAGCCACAGAAAAAGAAGATACACACACACACACAAACACCCATGCATGGCTGTGTGTGTGTATGTGTGCTTGTTTGTTTTGGAAGATCTCGGGAGCAAAGATCACCAAAAGCTTCGCACTCTGAATCACAATAGGCAATTCGGGCACGGCCGAGATGTCCGAATGTGAAATGAAGCGCCGACCATCTCAGAGACTCTCGGTGATCTAAGATTTCATCAGTCTGTCTGTCCCATTATGTATCTTCTGCTCCATTCACTCGCTGTCATTTGATTTCACAATTCAGCAGGACTCTGTTATCTGATAGAAGCGTTCAGACTATGACTCGTCAGAATTCTCATCACAGCCGTCGTCTCTCTGCCTTTATATTGCACAGCAGAAGGTGTGCAGTTTTCATTAAGTTTTCAATAAAAAAAAGCCTTCAGAGAGTTGTTTATAATGAATGATTTTTCTATCCCTTGAATCTTTCAATAAACATTTTTTATAAGCAATATTTGTAATAGCACAGAGTGTTCTAGATCGAAACTAGAAAATAATAAAAAAAAAAAAAAAAAGTTTTTGATTATCTGATAAGCGAGCAATGAAGGGTAAGCAATGAAATTTATTTCAACTTAACATGAAAAAAGGTTCAGTTAATTCCAGTCACTGAGTGGGTCGTTTTAGCATTACGCAATAAACATTTTATGCGTTAAAACTTATTTTACGACCTTGCAATAACATCTTTTTACAATTAGTACATGAAACCATGAGAAATAGTATGAACTTAGGTGCACCTGCAATGACTACAAACGGATTACATCATCTCACTCATCCAGCCTGCTCTGCCCTGTTACCACAGCAACCAGTCCACCTGACATCACTATTCAAGAAATTCTTAAAAACGGGGTTTAACAAAAATATTCCGTCGAACACACATATACCTTCACACACACATCCAGATGCACACACACATGCGTGTGTATGCCACGCAGCATAACACTGAAGATGTGAACTGTAACCAAGCACATGTGGTTAATTGTTATTTCAGTCATAATTTGTGAAATATTAGATATGATATGATATAGAGGCAATTTTTGCATAAATATATAAAAAAGTATATATAGTAGTGCTGTCAAATCGATTAATCGAATCTAACAAAAGTTTATATATACATACATGTGTATGTGTGTGTGTGTGTGTGTGTGTGTGTGTGTGTGTGTACATATATATTTACAAACTTTTATGTTAGATGCGATTAATCACGATTAATCGATTTAACAGCACTAATATATAGTTATTTATGTATTCAATTCAACTGAAAATAATCAATTTATTTTAACCACTGTAAAACTGGAGGGAGAGAGAAAAGAAATATTTGAATACCTTTTTACAAGTTTAGTCTGGTGCTGTTTAGTTACTGTATGAGTGAAATTAAAAGTTTGAGTGGTCATGTACACTTGTTTTACACACAAGCCTATAATATATACTGTTCAAAACACTGAATTTCACTTAAAATACAGGATTATTCACAACTCCATCACAGTTTGATATTATAATCCGAGGTGTGTATGGGTGTGCAAAAGTGAAAAATGATAAGTTGAACAATATTTTTTGAGCTGTGATCATTTTTAAAAACTAGTAAGTAAATTCAGTGCAATGTGAAATTTCTACCTTTCTTTAAACAACTTTCACATGTGGGAAAGAGAAAAAAATATATTCTGAAAAAGTGTTTATAAAATTATATATATATATATATATATATATATATATATATATATATATATATATATATATATATATATATATATATATATATTTTTTTTTTTTTTTTTTTTACTAATGTTGACTAAATTAAATCCGATAAACCAGGGCGCACAATTAATAGCATCAGTGCGTTGATCAACTAATAAAGCAATAAGTAGCCTATATCTATATATGCATAATTCTTTTAGAATTATTTATAAGGAAAATATATCAGTGTCAAAAACAACCATCAGATAAACATCAGCATATATAATTAATCTCAGCATTCAAAAACTACATAAAGGCCAACAGCTTCATTATATCTGGTATGAAACAGAACTCACCCGCACACATCTCGTGTGCTGTCCGGACGCTCAGACCGTATACCTCTACATCACACACGCCACAACATCACGAGCAGGGCCGTCTTCAATCTCACATTTTCAAGCCTACTCAAAGTCCACACATCCCCGGTCCAACAACTTAAGCAAAGCATCAAGCACGCGCTTCAAAGTAGCCGGTGTTTGAGACCAAAACGGAGGGAAAGAGTGGCATACGTGTAGTGCCGGAGCGAAAAGGTAAATGAGTGAAAATAAATGGGAAGGACAAGAAAAGGGAGGGGAAAGAGAGAATGTGCCTCCCCGAGAGCTGTGTCCGACTCATATGAAGGCCTCGCTGCCTCTCAGCCCCATTCAACCAATGCCGCCACTTGTCACATCAAACGTCGTTGCCGTAGCGACAGCTCCACATGTTGCTGATGGTGAAATGGTGGGGTGGGGGAGGTACTGATGCCCTGGATAGGTTGTCCGTGAGAGAGAGAGAGAGAGAGAGAGAGAGAGAGAGGAGGGGAAAAAAATGGGCTGAAAGCAACAGGAGCAGGAGGGGGTACAACGAATGGGGTGTAAGGAAAGTGCCATGGGCCCAAAAAGGGGTTTGTAAGTAATATGGCTTGGCAAGGACACAAACACTGTGCCTTCACATCTGGAATAAGCTGGGGACAATACGGGTCATGTACCCTGCCAATGATTTATAGAATAATAAGTGTTTTGATTCGAAAAAGCTTCAATGGGGTTCTTGACTCATGCCAAAAAGGTTCTATATAAGGAGAAATGTCTAAAATTATTACATAATACTTTCATCTTTAACAGGTTATTTTTTAATTTTTTCTAGTGATAAAGTATGTTTATGATCTGCTTAATTCATACAATTTAATTAAGATAATAAATTAAAGTTAAATAAATAACATTTAAGTTAATAAATTGAAACTAAATCCATAAAATGGTGGAACCACTGAGAGGTTCTATTATGAAGCACCTGCAGAACTAAGGTTCTATATATATATATATATATATATATCATCTAAGAGTGGACTAATACATATGTTTTAATTTTGATATTTTAGTCATTTTAAGCTTTTAAGCTAAAAAGGGATTTTCAGGATGTGATCTTCAATAATTGTAAATGCTCCAGGGTACAATGTAAAATTTGTCATTAATAAGATTTCAAGGCAATCTCAGTGGGAGTCCCAAAATTTGGGCATTGCTATGTATGCCACCGTGGGATGCAAAAACTTTAATTCATTAAAGAAGAGAAGTGAAGAAAGAGACTCACAGAGAAAGAAAGAAGCACAGAGAGACAAAACAGCCAAAGCATGTATCCCCATAAAAGGCGGACAAAAAACAGTCAGGTGCAAGCAGGTCTCATTACTGAGGCAGAGAGAGAGAAAATTATAAGATAAAGGACAGAGTGCGCACACACACACACACACTCATACACACACACACACACACACACACACACACACACACACACACACACACACACACACACACACACTCACGCACCGTGCACTTCAGAGCAAAGAAAGTGTCACAGCCCACAATAGAACAAGAAAGAATAATTAAAAATATGAGCAGCCGGATGCAACAAAAGACATTATTCTGCATTCAAGGGCCTGCAACAGCTGTACAAAGTGAAAGGGGAGCGAGCGAGGGAGAGCAGAACGCCTCAATATGCACCGAGCACAAAAGCCACCCAAGAAAGTGGGGGAGCGAGGGAGAAAGGGATGGGGAGGGGTCAAAGGCAGAGGTAACAAAAAAGAGAATGGCAGAGGGGAGAATGGCATGGGACAAGAAGAGAAAGAATGAGTGAGGGAGAGAAATGAGGCACAGCGGGGAAAAAACGCAGGAGGATTTGAGACGGGGGAACGGTACAGTGGGGACAGTTCGAGATGAACGGTGACGATTTCAAAAAACATTTCATTTCAAATGCCCTCCTTGTTCGGTTCAGTATTAAACGCCAAAGTGATTCATGAGAATCAGTACGTGATCTGTACATAATAGATGGACAAAACTGTAGAATCTATGAATTTCAATGAGAATGTTGCTTGATGAGGGCGGTTATGTAGAGAATAATGACCTGTGTGGCCAATTCTGTTGCTGACTGACAAGAGAGAGTGCCTCATTATACCAACCGGTTCCCATAATAACTAATCTATAGATCGGCTGATCACAGTGATTTTTTTTTTTTGCGGTTTGTGGTTGGAGGACATTCTTACCTCTCCCACTCCAGTCTGGATGATTTTCAAACCCGTCTCACCCTCGAGGAACTTCTTCTCAGCTACTGCAATATAAAGACAAAACATGTTTGTGAATGTGTGAATTGATCAATAAGTGCCTGCTCATTCTTTCCCCCTTTCATCAAACTCTCTCTGTCCCTTTCCCCAGCCAGCTGGATGTAAATTTAACGGTCCAAACGAGAAGGCTTGTCACTCACCAGCTTTATTGGCCACATCCTCTGCGCTGAGATTCAGAGAGTTCTGTCTGATCCTGAACGTCAGGGCAGAACCCACCACGCTGCACACATTAACAAACGGCCAAATGTTTGCTTTTATTCTCACCCTTTATTCACCAAACTATTAGTCTCTCCATCCAGCAAGGCAAACACACACACACACACACACACACACACACACTTTACCTGATGTTGATGAAACTGCTCGTGGAGAGATGGATTCTCTCTGCCAGGGTCTCTAAGAGTTTCACCCCATCATACAGACTTAAATGACTGGAGGGAAAACACAGGAAGACATATAATACATTTGTTTTATTATGAGCATTTAAATAAATTAAATACATTTCAAGGGACATTCAGCCATATTAACAGAACTACATCAGAAAATCAACAGAGATTGTGAAAGAGGAAAAACTGATAACTGATAAAACCAATGAATATGAAAAGGAGTACAATAATTTGAAGCAACTATTTCTATTACTAATATAAAAATGAAATTGGTATGTAGATTTGATGTAGTCACATTAAATATATTTTTCATAGAATAAAAAAAACATATATCTTGTCACACATTTCTATAAAACCTGCTCATGGCATTTTAAATAAAATAATAAATGATTTAATAAATAATATAAAAGGTTTTATAGAGTATTGCTCACAAAGAGCAATTTCCTGATTAATTATTTTAGAAAAAGAGACTACAGAAATTTTCATGCCTTCTTAATAACAATTTTTAAAAAATAATTTAATGTTTTCAGTAATCATGAGAATACTGTGCCATTTAAAAGCTCATCATTGTGATTCATTACATTTATTACATTTGAAGCAGGAAACAAAAACAGTCCAATAGTTAATAAGGAGTATTTTCTACTGTACTCTAAGACAAAAAATAACTGTAGTGCTTGTCCTGTCTAATACTATGAAAATAGTGTTTTTCTTAAAACTTAGAGGTGGAAGATACTTCACTTTCATTGGATTACTATGTAAATGATAAGGGCAGATTTCTATAACTCCACCATAGTAAATTTCAGGTGAATGAATGGTACAGAATTGAAACCATAAAAAGTTTTAGGAGCTTGACTGTAACTCCTACCTCTGATTAGTGACGATGTAGCCATATTCCTCTCTGGTGTTCGTCCCAGCGGTTTTCAGGATGTTGGCGGTTTTCTCTTTTAAATCCAGGTCTTTTGCTGACAGGGTGGGCCCCACGCTGTCTTCCTTAGGCACAGGGGCTGGCGTGGATGGGGGCTGAGTAGGGGTCCGCTGGTATGGTGGGATGGAGGGCAGAGCTGGAACAGGTGAGGGGGGTTTGGCTCCTTTTTGTGTCACTTTATCACTGCCTTCTACAATTGTCTGTCGAGGAAAACAGAAACCGTTACGTGCAAAAAAAAAAAAAAGACAATATACTACAAAAAATCCTACGTAGATTTTTTAAACCTGAAAATGCAATGTACAGCTAATTAATTACTCCCTTTTATTACTTTTTCAAGCTTTATGAAAAGTGGCAGTGTTATTTAAATAATTAGATGACTCATTCAACTGTGCGTTAAAAGCAATGTTTCAAAACAAGTCCAGGTGAAAGTGTTAATAGTTTCTTTTAGCGTTTAGATGAATAATTAGATGCGCCTACCTCTTTTACTGTGACCGTCCCTGGGGATTGATCTGAGGAACAGAAAGATAAGAAAAAAACATCACACAGTGCTTTTGTCCCCTAAATAATCTAAATTATTTTAAAATAAAAACTTGGCATGACAATAAGACCAGGTGCAGTGACTTCTCCCTATATGATTCAAGCAGTTTGATAATGCATATGTGTTGTGATGCCACTTTATACCTGTGTTCTCCATGTTTTGTAGCAGTTGTAACACTAGAGTAAGTCTTTTTATCTGCTGAGGGCTCAGGTCTCGTGGATCCACCCCAAAACCCTTTAAAAGACTTGCCAACTGTGCCAGTTTATCATCTGTAACACACAAAGTTCAAGAATCAAGATGTTATTGTCATATATGCAGATAATGTTTTGTTGCACCATAAAATGAAATACTAACTCTGCAATCCCTCTAAAAATATAAGGAAGATTACATAAATTATTACAAAAATTACAGTAGTGCAATAGTAGTGTATGCATTTATAATGCAATGTTAACATGCATCTTCACTAACAGCTGAAACAATGCATAGTCACATTGAATAAAATGCTACATTTGCACTTTTTTTATCTGAAGCAATTTGCAATGGATTCAAAATAATATTTTACTAGTTTATGCATTTCCTGGGATTTAAACTATGACCTTGGTGTTATGCTATCACCAAGCTCTTCTATTTTAGGTACAGGAGTCCTAGCCTTGAGTTTCGCAAAAACATATTTGTATTGTTAAACTTAGGAAAGCAAATCTGAGAGCAAACTACACATATTTATGTAAGATACAATAAACAGCAACATAATATGAATTTACCCCAAATTTAAAACTAAAGCAAAAAGGCCACATGCAGATTTTAATAGTGAAATGATTACTAATACAACATCTTAACATATGAAGCATCCCAAAAAAGGTACTCACCATCAAGTCCAGCAAGAGAACTGTAGTCCTGAGGGAGTTTCTTGTTGGTGCGCTGGGTTGAGCTGGGCTGTTCCTGTAGGGTGTAGTCCTCTCCATATTCCAAAGGGAAATCTAGATCCTCATAGTATGGAGCAGCAGGGAGGGCTGCTGCCCCCCTGTGGCGGAAAGAGGGTTGTGCGGAGGAGAGGTAGAGAGACACCGCGTCTTCCAGGAGCTGACGGTCTCTGTCTTTTTGCTGGGATCCGGTTCGAGACGGGGGTCGCTGGTATCCCATGCTGCTGTGAGGGTGGAGTGAATGGGTCATGTCCTCCTGTTAGAGAACAATGATAAAATTAGTCTAAAAAGATAACATCTTTTTCTCATAATAAATCTTTCTATGCCAGTTTTACTTGTAGGTATGAGTATGGGTCCATTGGTAGGGCTTGCATCCGGAGCGAGGAGGACTGGTGGGGGTCTAAGACCATGTAATCCATGTAGCTCTGAGCTGGACCAGGTTCAGAATTGGAGCTGGAATAGACCTTCTTCGCTGCAGGCTGTGGCGGCCTGAAAAATTCAGTCAATTACATTAAATCTAATAATACAAGAGATCAAACATCTGAGGTCTGACGAGACCTCTGAAATCAAGTTTTCCAGGAGCAATAACACACACTCAAAGGAACAGTTGAAAAATAAAAAATTGCTTTCTCATCCTCATGCTGTATGACTTCCTTTCGTCTGTGTAACACAAAAGGGGACATTTTGAAGAATGTTTTTTTATACAATGACAATAAATTGGACCTTTCGAGCATCAAAAAGGAAGCAAAAGCACCATAAAAGTATTAAGGATCTTTTACGTAAGTAGACCATACACGTCTGTGCAGAAAAGTAGAAGTCTTCTGAAGCTATACAATAGCTTTATGAGAGAAACACAACATTTCAGTAACACTGAAATTTTGATATGTTGGAGCCAAAGGCTTCCTGTCAAGTGTCTCCTATTCAATAAAGGCAGAAACGTCAAAAAATAAATCTTTAAAAAGAAAATCTTGACCATGTTAGCACTACTTTGATCATTCATGAGGGGAGCAGGGGGTTCATGAATGAAATATTATGTTGAATCAAATTATTCACATGAATTGATTGACTTAAAACACAGACTGAAAAATTAATAAGAATCACACTGATCTGGTCCTCACGTTCAGCTTGACTCAATGATCCTTTACCAGCGCACAGGAGCGAAGTGAATAACAATTCAAAATTCACAAAGCTATGATTTGAATTTAAAAACCTAGAACACAGTGCACATTCATGATACTTTTATGGGGATTTTGAGCTCCAGAATAGATTCTGGAACTGTAATTTGCAAACTGTAATTGCACAGAAAAAAAATGTTGCACTGAAGAAATGAAATCATACAGGTTTGAAACGACATGATGGTGAGTAAATTATACTATTCCTCTAAGCTAAAAGTTGTGTATCTGGTACTCACTGTGAATTCTGGATCTTTTGGGTGCGTGCATGAGGAATGCGGCTCAGCTCCTTAGCAATGATGCGCTGGGTGATTTCATCCTGCCAGGAGAATCCTGTTCACACGCACACAAATACACACATATCAGCACAAACACTGTAAGCATGTACATGTAAGACAGTACTTTACATGTACTGTACAGTAGTACTTAAAATACGGTTCATGCCTTGCCAGTGTCTTTATTACAGGAGTGAGTCACTGCATTGTGAGTGTAGCCTACTTTTTCTTGAAAACAAGTCTGAAACCTCAGATACTCAATCCTGTCAGAAATGGTTTATTTGTTTTCATTTAGTCTAATGGAAAATCCATTTCTTTATAATTTCCTTTGATATTATACTAAATTATTACTTTTAATACACCTTGCACAGCGCATAACACACTCCATTAGATATGGAAGCAGATGACAGTCAGTCTATTCTTAAGCTGGTAATATAAGGATTCAGAAAATCAATGAAGTGTTAAATATTTGAAATGTCGGAAGTGTTGTCATTACCAAAACAAAAAACTGTAATGTATCCTGTTATCTAAAAAAAATGCTGAAAATATTTTTCATAATAACACTTTTACACATTTTCCTTTATTTCTATCCAGCAGTTTAAATTGTTCAAACGTAATGAATAAATAGACAAATATTATAATCTTGTTAGAAAATTGTTTAAATACATTTTGCACATTTACCTTTGATTATTTACTCTAGCCAATGAATATGGACACATGAAGTTGTATTACTCATCATGTCATTATAGACATTTGTGTCCTTGTAAACCACAAGAATATCATATATGAGTACCAGTGAGTTAAAAGGAAAGGGTCAACAAAGCTACCATTCACAGGATGCAGGATTTAATGCTTTAATGATTTAATGTCAACTGTGAGAGTAAAGGGCTTTTCACACTGCGCTTAACCCCGGGTTATCGTCGTTCTAAACACAACTTTTAACCCCGGGTAAAGGAACGTCTCACTCTTGCTCCGGAGCAGGGTTAGCACCACTTTTTACCCGGGGTTATGAAACCCTGCTCCGGAGCAGTTGTGGTGCCAAATTTGTACAGTGAAACGATGCGGTGTTAGTATGTTATGCTACTAACGTTAGATGCTTAGCAACAGATAACCAATAGCGTGCCTCATATTCACGTGCTTTAGACAGTCACAGAAACACTGCGCTTTGCATATAAACAGTAAATTCAGCGTTTGAGAGAAAAAACTGTCATATGCTGACAGAAAACGTAACAATTTGAGTGAAGAGACGAGTGAAGATTCATTCTTACCTTTATAATACGAAACGTCCATTCAGTATCAGTCGGCAATACAAGATGAGTAATTCTAGAGCTATGTAAACAGGTCGCGTGCTGCGTTTATCCAATCAGTGACGCTGACATCGCAAATATGCAAATAATAATGGTAATAATAATAAATGATAAATAATAATAATAATAAATAATAATAAACCCATGGTTTAGGAATGTACAATGTGAAACGTCAGTTTATGAATACCCATGATCAATTGTTAACCCTTTCGAGAGTGAGTTTAAAATATTCTAGCTGACCCCCCAGAGTGAGTTTTTTAAGGCGACCGTTATTTTAGAACGTTTGCCCTTACTGTTTCCATGGCGACGCGTCTTGCTCGTCACCAGCGCTGAACGCAGCCACAATAACACTGTATGCCAGATGGATCGCTATTATTTAGTTTTTCCTTTTTTATTTAACATATTCGCAAAATTGCTTACCATGTCATCAACTATCTGATATTCCGATTCTCAAGTATGTGTAAGTGAGTGTTTGTTGTTTTAAACCCTTTATAAATGATCTTTATCTTGATCTATAATGCGAGATGGGCGCCGCCATCTTAGTTCGCAGAGTCCTGTCAGTCGGATTTACAACAGGTGAATTCATCAGTTTCTCCCGAAATATGAACTGAATATCTGGAAGAATAATAGAGTAAACTTTATAGTTACTTAGGCCCATTATGTGTGTCTGATTTGAATGTCGGCAAATTATATTGGAATTCACTGTGACATCAGTGTGTATTTTATACAGTAGCGTAACTTTGTTTTAAAAAGTGGTTGGGACAGGAGTAATGTGTGTTTTGGTGTATTGTAATTGTATTATTACAATAAATGCAGAAAATTATTGCTCATTTTTAATATGATAGGTTCATCCTTATATCTACTACATTGTTAGTCTCGAGAGTTTTACATTAGTCAATAAATACGTTGATCCGCGCCAAATGTTTAATTGTTCTGATGGACTAGCGGTAGAATTTTCATTCGGCGTGCTAGAGGATCTGGGTTCTAATCTGCCCTTTTATAATTAATTTTATTTTTTTCTCATTAAAACCAAATATGTTCATCAGTGATTGTATATCAAGAGCAGGGACACGTTTATGTGCATTTTGTTTTGTGATTTCACCGGAATGAATAGAGAGTCTCTGCCAACAGCGTAGAAGCGCTCGTCCGTGTGAAGACTGCGCAGTGTGCACGAGCATCAAGGGAAGCCACTAATGACGGCAATGAACAACACGATTTCAAAAACAACACATCCCAGCGCCAGATTGCCTAATATTTAACACAAATGAACGAATTGCTAATCGTTTATTTTGTATTAGATACAAACGTTTATTTTGCTAACGTTTATTTTGTATTAGATACATCCATACCGCAAGATGTTTCAAAAAATGAAGGGTAAATTATAAGCAGTGTGAAACGTGAAGCGAGATAACCCAGGATTCTGTTTACCCGGGGTTTAGAATGACCCAGGGTTAACTATTTCTACCCAGGGTTAACTATTTAACTTTGTGAAAAGCCCTTAAATGCTTCATAGTAGAGCTCCAGGAAAACACTGGGTATTTTGAGTGCTCATCTGATTCACTATTATCCAGAATTTCATAACATCCAGAACTATTGTTATTCATAATAAAATAAAAGTGATTTGTAATATTTGAATTATTTGTAAATAAACAAAAATAAATGAATAAATAAATAATAAGCACAAAAATAACAGAATTACCACTGTAAATTGTTGGTCCCCATGAGGAAAAAAGCTTATAAATCAAAAGTTTTTTTGAAAATGTAGAAATACAGAAGGTTTTCTGTGATGTGTAGGTTTAGGGGTAGGGTTAGTGTAAGGGAATAGAATATACAGTTTGTACAGTATAAAACCATACACCTAGAGTCATCGTACGACATGCAAGTATGGGGACAAAATGTGAGTGTGTGTGTACTTACCCTGAATCATCAGCTCTTTGAGCACTTCCTGCAGTCTCTGAAGAACAGGAACAGAGACCTGGTACTGAACCTGGTCATGTCTGGAGCTTCGACACTGTCCAAAGATCTTGTCTGTAATACAAACAATAACAAATTATTCAGATTTAGAACATTGAAGAGAAAGTCTTGAAAATAAATGTATCTTAAAATAATATTTCCATAATATTCTGATCAAATTATGCAAAAACAATAGAGCTTTCTCAACGAAATTAGGTTGAAAAGTTACTAATGTTAGTATAAACAACATCAAAACATTAAAAATGTGAAACGTCATCTTAAACACTCATACAAAAAATACAGTGTGACTAAGAGGCACATTAAAATGTCGCAGACAAAATAACCCATAAGTGAAAAATGAGCCAGTTTCTTGACTAACAAACACCCATAACATATTCAACCCACTCCACACACACTCTCATACACTCACATCCCACACATTCCCCACTGACTCATCCCTGACTAAACCTCCAGTTGTGTGGTTTAAAAAAAGACCTTGATCCCTTAACGCAGATGAGCTCTAAACATGAACCCGGCCATTTTCTATATCTCTGAGCAGGTCTGTCCATGAACATGACTCACAGCTATTTCTAGCACAGACGGAGATGTGAGAGCACTATGGGGGCGATAGATCAGTTGCCCTGAGGCATGAAAATACACAGTACATTATTACATCGCAATAGAAGTGACCCAGGAGAAATGATGTCACACCGCCGCTACAGTAAAAGAAAGACATACCGTACACAACACAAAATTATTGGTAACACCTTACAATAGGTTTATAATGAGTTAACTACATTAGTTAACGTATACTTACAATGAAAACACTTCTAAATAAATCTTAGTTGTTGTTAATTTCAACATTTACTAATGCATTATTAAAATCAAAAGTTGTATCTGTTAATATTATTTCATGGATCTGAACTAACACGAACTAACAGTGAACAGTTTAACACAAATCAAAGCGCCAAAATCACGATTTCAGTAAACGAGGCTTCGTTTCATCATAAGTGTTTTGAAACTTCAATAGTTCACGTGACTTTGGCAGTTTGATACACGCTCCGAACCACTGAATCGAAACAAAAGCTTCGTAAAGCTTCGAAGCTTCATGAAGCAGTGTTTTTAAATCGCCCATCACTAGATATTGTGGAATAAAGTCGTTATTTTGTTATTTTTGGTGCACAAAAAGTATTCCTGTCGCTTTATAATACTAAGGTTGAACCACTGTAGTCATATAAACTGTTGCAAATGTGTTTAATAGCTTTGTGGGCATTGAAAAAGGAAATGATCTTGCTGTCAATGCAGGACTAACTGAGCCATCATATTTTATCAAAAAATATCTTAATTTGTGTTCCGAAGCTGAATGAAGGTCTTACAGGTGTAGAACAGAATTTTCATTTTTGTGTGAACTAACCCTTTAACAAAGATTCCTAAATACTGCAGCAAATGTATTGCTCATTGTTAGTTAATGTTGGTTAATGCATTAACTAATGGGACCTTATTGAAAAAAATCAAATTATTTTTAATTTACATCCATAAAAACAGAATTTTGTTAGTATTATTGGCCAAATGCCTATGGTAAAAATGACAGAATAAGAGATGAAGTTTGAGTTTTTGGAATATTTGTTTATTATCATCATTTTGCAAATGTATACCTGAGGTCTATAATGTTTAAACCTATTTTGCCACAGAAAAAAAGAGAGTAAAGAGTGTTGGTCCCACTTTATGTTAGGTGTCTTTAACAACTATGTACTTGCAAAAAGTGTATTGAGGTGGGATACGTGAATTCATGCATTTTTTTGCTAAATCGTACGTATTTTACAAGTTGGCAAATTCTTATGAATTTTGTACAAATGACCTACCCCAACCCCGCCCCTAAACCTACCCGTCACTGGGGTTTAGACAAATCGTATGAATTTGTGTGAGTGAGGTCGTACATAGGAGTTAAAGCATTAGTTCACCCAAAAATAAAAATTCTTCAGGAAGCTTCGGAGCATAATGAATCAGCGTGTCGAATCAGTGGTTCGGAGCACCAAAGTCACGTGATTTCAGCAGTTTGGCGGTCTGACACGCGATCCGAATCATGAGTCGATACGCTGATTCATAACGCTCCGAAGCTTCCTGAAGCAGTGTTTTGAAATCGGCCATCACTAAATAAGTCGTTATTTTGTTTTTTTGGCGCACCAAAAATATTTTCGTCACTTTATAATATTAATGTTGAACCACTGTACTCACATGAACTGATTTAAATATGTTTTAGTACATTAATGGATCTTGAGAGAGGAAATGTCATTGCTCCCTATGCAGGCCTCACAGAGCCATCGGATTTCATCAGAAATATCTTAATTTGCGTTCCGAAGATTAATGAAGGTTTTACGGGTGTGGAACGACATGAGGGTGAGTAATAAATGACAGAATTTTCATTTTTGGGTGAACTAACTCTTTAAAGACACCTAAGATCCAGAGTGTCTCATATAAAAGGTGAATAACTCTTTTGGTTTACACTTTATTTTACAGTATGTGCACTTTCAATGTACTTACAGTGTATTTACCCACAACTGAGTGTAAGGTAACTGCATAGGTTATGTTAAAGTTTAGGGGTAGGTTCAGGGTTAGTACCTAACCCAGTTAGTCTCATTACTTCAATAAGTACATAGTATGTTCATGCGGAATTGGAATGTAAAATAACATGCTACCCTCTTTTGCTCTCTCTTTTTTATTAGCATGTCTATGTACATATTCAGTGTAATATAAACACCTGCCTTTCAGTATGCAGAGCTGGGTAGAAACTGATTACAGGTAATCTGGATTACATAATCAGATTAAAAAAAAATAAGTACTTCTTGTAATTACATTTTAAAATACTTGTAATCAGACTGCAGTTTCTTTTCTATTGATTACATACTGCTTAAATATGTTCACAAGTCTTTCAGGTTTGCACACACAGACCAGCCACATAAAACTGAGAGGCTCACAGCATTTGATCACTGGATTTACACAAATCATTTCACTTTTAAGAAGTGTTTTCTCAACATTGCATATCTAATCAACTCCTGATGAACACATGAATTATTATTGGAAGGCGTTTATCTTTCAAACACATGTAATAAAAAAAAAAATCATTTCATATGCAATGCAGGGATTCCCATACTTTTTTGAACCTCTTTGCCAAGTTATAATAATAAAAAAAAAAAGTCAATAATAATAATAACTAATAATAAAATAAAGTTCACAGTTCTCTGATGTCAGTTAATGGTCACATGACATGCAGGGAAACAATTTTTTACAAATATACATATTTTTAATTTATTTTAATTTTTATGATTCAATTACTTAACAGCTTTTGATAAAATTCACAAACCCCTGCAGCTCCATCACGAGCCCCAGTCCCCAGAAATATAATGTAATATTTAATGCACTTCATGTTTTTAACAAAGAATGGAATATATTTTCTTTCTCTTTGTATTTTTATATTAATACAAGATTATCCTATTCAAATCAATGTGATAAATGAGTCAAAAAGTTGAGCACAGATAATATTACCTGAAATGAGTAATCTAGACTACATTACTAACTACAATTTATTTGGAATCAGTAACTGACTACAGTTTTTTTGTAAGTAATCTACCCAGCAGCACTGTCAATGTTTGAAGGTGCCAGAGAAAAAGAGCAAGCAGCTCAAACAGACAGATTATTTATCCATCTCTGTTCCATCATTTTATAAGATTGGGAACACGGAAGCTTTGACCGGGTACAGCTATCCAAGACCCAGATAACCGCCATTGCGTACACAAGTCTTTGAAACGCATTTCAAAGAGCTCCTTGTATTTGTGCAACCTCTTTTGAATTGGCAGGTATCCGTGTGGGTATATATGTGCGTATGAGACGTGATTGTGTGCGTAAGCACCGAGTAGTGAGTCATCAGTGATTGTGGGGGCGTACACCCAGCTTCCATGGGCTTGATGATGTCACCGTTACCAAGGGGACATGGAGCAAGGGGTGGGAGGGACTTGACGGAGAGAGAGAAGAGCAGGTGACAGAATACTAGTGGTTTATGGATGTGGTAATACAGACACAGGTAAATCCCTGAGAGGAGTACAAAATAACAGATGGGATGTGTGAATAATACCAGTTGGAATTTTCAGGTAATTGCATTAAAACACAAAAAGCGATATGGGTATACCGATATACACTCTTAAAAATAAAGCTTCCAAAAGGAGATTTTTGTGATGCAATAAAGGGTTTCTTTCCTGGGTTGCATTCTTTTCTTAGTGTGAAGAAGCTTTTAATAATAAAAATAGTTTTTTTTTTTCCATTGTAAAGACCCTTTGTGCAATAAAAAGCTTCATTCTTCATGGAACCACCAATGACAATAAAGAACCTTTATTTTTAAGAGTGAGGAAAAAATATATACAATAAACAGAACTGATAACTTCATCTAATGTCGTATAAATGTTACATACAGTGAGATTCAAAGTTTGAGACCACATGATTTATTTTAATATTTAATCCTGCAGAAACATTTGGGATTTTGCTAAATTTTAAACTAATAAATGTAAAATGATGAAGAAATATATTTATGATTCCTCACTATTTCCAGCTCACTAATGAAATACGCACACTTCCGACAATTTATGAACTCGTTTGGACAGATGGTCAGATGTTCTTGTTTCCATGAAGCACAAGATGCTCTTTGGATCATTCTCAAATCATGCTGAAGAACATCAAGTTTTACACTTGTTTACAAGTTTAACTTGTGGAGTTTGTGAAGCTCCAGTGTGGCTGTCATTAATGCAAAAGAGAGACACCTTTCAAAAGGTACTAATATGTACTATTAAATTACTCATATATACACTTTCGGTACTAATATATTACATATATGTACATTTAAGGTACTAATATGCACCATTTAGAGGTAAATATGGTACAAATGTGTACCTTTTAAAAGGGTACGGGCTGTGACAGCTTTTATACTTTTTATATGAGAGTGTAGCCTACTTCTGAAATTCATTTAATTCAATTATTAAACTTTTCATTCAAATTGTTATAGTAATAATGTCATTTGTAATGATTTTTTAATATATAAAACTAGGAAATAATGCCAAATACAAGGTTTTCTATAGTGGTTTCATGTGGATATCTTGAGGCCCATATCTGACGCAAATAACGTAAACATCCGCCTCCAATACACACCAACACAATCTTCTTCGTTGCTGTTGACTAATATAAAACGAGTGAAATTTCCTGCAGTGTAAATTATTTAGCTGTGTGTATGCGTCTCTTGTTGCGTCGTAGCACTAGCAGGATGTAGCAGAGCTGTGGTGTCAAGCAATGATCCGGAACTCACGATTAGATCATCAAGAGCAAGAAATAAAGAGACAGGACACAGAGAATAGCACTGCGTCCTTGTTTCTGAACTTCAGAGAATTATTGTATCTATGAACGACATAAAATATTGTCCCTCTAGTAATACTCACCATCAGAGCAGAACTGCTCCCTAGAGCACAGCCTCTTCTCAAACAAACAGCCTGTATGCAAGAGAGACAAAAAGACAGATGGAAGGATAAGAAATATGAAAGCAACTGAAAATAGAATAAAACATTTGGGGCCAGATTTACTAACAGCTCGTGCCAGCGCAAACCTTCTTTTGGCGTTAAAAACTACTTATTTACCTAAGACATGCAGTGAACAAATGAGCGATGAATTAAGATGTTATTTTTTGTGGCTTACCTTATTGCATGCATTTAAGAGTTTCCCTTTCAGATGCAAAACGACACGACAACGGCGTTTTGGTGTCCTGAAAACGCAAACTTTTGAAAACGGGTTTCAAAGTGCAAATTTTTTGAAAACGGTCTCCGTGTAAACAACAAAAACGCGAATCTGTGAAAACGGTGACACCATGACATGCGCATTACATGTTTAGTCTATAGTGTTTCATCGCCATCTGATGGCCTGCCAGCAGAATACAGCATTTTTAGTCATTTTCATGGATTCGTATGAATCATCCGTACAAAAAAAAAAAAAGTATGAATCATCGGTACGCGGAAAACTCAAAGGATAAACTTCTCCGTTTTAACCATATCGTTGTTGTGTAAACATACACACAGAACACGTTTTTTTTAATTCCACTGCACTACTTTTTCATTGTTTTTAATGTAAACATGTGCTAGACGGACATATTTAACCGTTGCGCACGCGTCTTTCTCAGTATGGAACGCCAAGCAGTTCAAATACACACAAACTTTTACGCGTAAAACAACATGACGGCATTCAAGTTAAAAGAAGTTCAACTTTTAAAAAACGCATATTTTTTAGTTCCACTGAGCTGCATCTTGTGTTTTTAACAGTAGAAATTCATTCTGTGAGGTTTTACTGTGGTTTGCTTATTTACTGGTATTTGCGCCATTAACCTCCCAAATAATGTCTTAAAGGTGCTAAAGAGGATGTTTTGTTTTATACATTTTCGCAATACTACTTGAAACTGTCTTTACTAACTGATAAAAGACTATTTATTAGGTGCACTGAAAGGAATAATATTAATATACATCATTTGTGCACAAGGTAGGGCCTTAAAAACATCAGCCAATCGTTTACACGATCATCGCGTAAACGATTGGCCCTCTGGCTTGTCAATCACTGCCATGACGTTCCTTGTGAGAGATGTGTGCGGCTGCGCGCTCCAGTAACTTTCCACACTCCACAGGCGCCGCATGCAATGTTTTTGTCAGGAGTAACAACTGCAGATTATGAGTTACCTGCGGTGAGTCCGACATAATGAATCCACTAACACACAGCGAATGCCGGTGGCATTCTCGTGCACGAGTTTTGGGAGGCGTTCCCTCGAAATGAGCTGTGATGGAGGGGGCTGTTCTTACGCATGCGCTCATTTCAAAAACTCACTAACAGTCTTTGGTTTCTCAGTCGACGAAAAGATCCTCTGTACCACCTTTAACCTATTTTGCGCTTGAAACGGCTGCGATAGTTACTGCTAAAATTTTCTTACTCGTGTTCATTTATTTGGATACCAGACGTTATCCAAACATATGGTTTCCCAAGCCACGTTATATTTTTAATTTGCTGCACCTGTGTTGTTAGAAAATCATGCACTTATCATTGGCTATGCTTGTTTGCAACCTTATACGCTAATTTGCGTTGATCATTATGGAAATAAACCCTGCGTCTGTGTTCTTTAGCTAGCGTATGTCAGAATGTATGTTAGCGCTATGGAATTGCGGTTTCACGCTAATTTTCCTTTTTAGTAAATTAGGCCCTAAATTTGACATCTCGAAAGCCTCAAAACATCTTTGTCAGTAGCAATATAGAAAAGACTGTATTCAAGTGACCTTTCCTGAACCAACATATTCATCTCAGCATAGGACTAACCCAGTCAAATCTGTCTCTCCTACTTTTTCTGACTCTGTTACAAGAGTTGGAGCTTAAAAACACAGTCCGAAAGCATATAAACAATATTGAATCAAGATGAATCAATGACAAGAATCATTCATCCATGATGGCCTATGATTGCAGTAGCTTGTTTCCCCTAAGATGCGGAGCTGCTGTGTGGGTAGATAGAATGAGGAGGGACGCTCTGGACATGTGCCGAACACAGCTGATCAAATAAAAAGGCAACATAACTGCCAGTGAGCATGACCTGAGTATGCTTGAGCGTGTGTGTGTGTCTGTGTGTGTGTGTGTGTGTGTGGGAATCGCCAGGCTGGCCAACAGCACTGCTGTCAGGGGAACCGAGCAGGACAAACAAAGATAAAGAGTCAGACTGATAAAGCTGTGGGAGAATAAAGTAAAGTGGCCTAAAAACAAATGTAGACAATTTAAAAAGCATGGGGCTTTTTTAAAATCATTCTAAATGGAAATATATACCAAAAACATACTATCATTAAACTGATGATCTCTATGAAGAATGGAGGTTACTTAACACACAATTTCATCAAAGAGCTATTTTTAAAACAACACACTCCAGTTTACGTCAATGAAAATTAGATTGTGTAAATTGTGTAAAGTTTGCTTATTATTTAAGGCTATTTTCCAGTAGAGCAAATGGACTCAGACAGATGTTAAACCTCTTAGAAAAAAAACATGTCAACCTCTCATTTCCATTTTCCAATGATTACTTATCACATCACTGAAAATCACCATGGCAGTGTTTTACTCTCTGGATTAATGATTAAAAAGAGCACTGAATTCCTGTATAAAACATAATCAACATCAACCACTGACACAGTTTAGTCTCAGACACTGTGCAAATCTATACTCAAACTGGAATAATCATTATTAATAAGTGTTAAGATGATAAGCAATATATTTGCACAAAATACTCCAATCAGTTGTCTGTGTATACATTAGTATCAGGCTTAAAGGGTTAGTTCACCCAAAAATGAAAATAATGTCATGTTTTACTCACCCTCATGTCATTCTACACCCGTAAGACCTTCGTTCATCTTCAGAACACAAATTAAGATATTTTTGATGAAATCCGTTGGCTCAGTGAGGCCTGCATTGACATTGTAACTCTAAAGATCCATTAATGTACTAAAAACATATTTAAATCAGTTCATGTGAGTACAGTGGTTCTACCTTAATATTATAAAGCGATGAGAATATTTTTGTGCGCCAAAAAACAAAACAACCAGCTTTGCAAATCGGATTCGGAGCGCCAAAGTCACGTGATTTCAGCAGTTTAGCCGTTTGATAGGAGATCCGAATCACTGATTCAATTCGTAAAGCTCTGAAGCAGTGTTTTGAAAGCACTATATTGTTGAAAAGTCATTATTTTGACCACTGTACTCACATGAACTGATTTAAATATGGTTTTAGTACATTAATGGATCTTGAGAGAGGAAATGTCATTGCAGGCCTCACGGAGCCATCGGATTTCATCAACAATATCTTAATTTGTGTTCTGAAGATGAACGAAGGTCTTACGGGTGTGGAACGACATGAGGGTGAGTAATTAATGACAGAATTTTCATTTTTGGGTGAACTAACCCTTTAAGAAGCAAAACCTTAAGTCTAAACCTACAATGTTTTCCTAATCTTTACAAAGGCAACACTTGCCATTTTTCTTTAATGTACAATTATATCCCCCTGGTTTATAATAAACCTCTTTCAAGTCTTAAACAAAACTCAATAATATAATGACTGGACTTGGCAACAAAAAATATCAGAGACTCAAGAAACAAAGTGTTGGCACCTGTGCAAGAATGAATGTTTCAACATCAACACCAGCCCTCAGAAAATGAGAGGACATGTTAGTGAACGAGACAAAACTAATATTAGCAAAGACTGCAAAAATAGTATCAGCTTATAATGAAATATTAAAGGAAAATAAGGAGATTAAAGGAAAATAAAATATAACAAAATGATTCATGCTGCTGCAGTTCATTGACACAGAACTAAAGCCTTAACCAGACTGTGCAAAGCAGTGAGAATTCTGCCATTGAGCTCTATACCATTCATAAATGACAATAGTACATACCAGTAACGCACGGATAAATTAAATACCAACAACCTTAAGAAAAAACATACGAGATAGTCTATTCATTAATTAGAAAATGTATAATTATGTATAAGATACAGAAATATTTACAAATAGGTCACTCGTCCAACGTCGTCGACGTGTCGCCAAGGATACAGAGAAGAGTCATTTCTATTGGTCAGAGCAGGGATGGAGAGTAAAAAGTATTTTTGTAAACCAAATAATGCTTGGATAGAGGGGGATAATATATATTGGATTACGTTTAGCCTACATAACCTTTGAAGAAACATAAAGTAGATAAATGCTTTCAAAATAAACAACATTGACCCTCTCCATGGTGCTGAAATGCTGCTCTTCAATGAACGTCTCCATACTGTCCATTCCCACCAGTTGCGTGATGAAGCTGAAAACGGTTCAGCCTTTAACACTTCTGATGCACGTTTAGTGGGAGAAGTGCAATCACAACCAAACACAATATGCAAATATTCTCAAATGTCATTAGGCTAATA
The DNA here is from genome assembly GCF_018812025.1 of Megalobrama amblycephala. Classification (NCBI taxonomy): domain Eukaryota; kingdom Metazoa; phylum Chordata; class Actinopteri; order Cypriniformes; family Xenocyprididae; genus Megalobrama; species Megalobrama amblycephala. The sequence continues at coordinate 22,133,539 of NC_063049.1, forward strand.
AACATGATCCCACATACTAAACTGTCCACGAGTGGACTTTTGCTGTACTGTATAAGTAGGTAAATTGTCATAGGCCTTAAAAACCACACCAATGCACAATGTCTATGCACAATTCTTTTCGTGATATTTCTCTTCTGCCGACATTAACAGCCTACCTACCGTATTTGCCTGCCATTCCAAGCTGGCAGAATACGGACATCAAAAACAGGGCTCTCCATACTCGTGGATGCATCATTTTAACTATCCACGGGGTTGAAGTCAGCACGCGTTGTTTTATCGCCCTCCGTCAAGAAATTAAATCCACATCTTGTCTGTCGGTGCCGCAGGCGTGTCCTAAACGCGCAAGTGATGGACGCGTCAGGTAAGACAAATTAACAGTAGGCTTTCGTTTTAGGCAGTAATAAACATACAGGGGCAGTAACGAATGTACAGAATTTCTGGTGCGGATCTGGAGCGGGAATCACGATCTTTCTTCACCGATGTGGAGGGGACCCGCAATTACGTCATAGGGAGACCAGGAGATTTGTGAAGAGTCTTGCGTGTGTGCAAAAGGAAGGAGGGCAGGATGTGTGGCTGTCTGTCGTTTAGCGACTGCAGTAGATAGTGAATCCTTCTGTTGGTTATAGCCTAGTTTTCCTTCTCCCGTGAGGAAACTGAGGCGAAAATGACATCACATATCACTGGAAAAAAACGAATTCATCCTTAAAGTCAAATCCATGACAAATGCTATTTTACATGTTTACTATTATTGTCAGTCGTGTTCATTCCTGAATGTTTTACATTAAGCGTTCAATACTAATTTTGTGCAGTAGTAGCCTAGTGTAAGTAGGCTGAGTGGCTTTGTATCAGACTGTAATGTTTGACAACAAATGACAGACTATTTACTATATGTTCCCCATGTGTGGCATAGGAAACCACTGTCAAAAGAAAACCAATGTTGTTGTTGTTTTTAATCAAGAAACAGATAATATGCAAACACCTTCAGGAGAACAAGAAGCTTCAACAAAACATTCGTATGTAATCAGATAACCAGAAGAAGGAATTAGGATAAGCATGTACACATGAAGAGGATAAATAAAAATAAAAGACAATGTTGGTTAAGTGATGCTATATGATGCAAAATGATGCTAACAAGAGATAATTAGAAATAAACAAATGAAAACTATAAATGGAAGAAAGCTGGCTGAACCTAATCAAAGAGTCTTTTCATATTGTTGCAGGAATCTTTCACTGTTACACACAATGAAAGAAAGCCAATGTCATACTCAGACTTCGTCATTTATACGTCAGCATGATCTACAACCAATTGAGACAGTAACAACAAAACACGTCATTTTTTACGAGGATGTGCTGTGCAGCTGATTAAGCTGAGCTGTGGCGCCATCACCTGTTCAGACAATGTCAGTGCAGTATTTATATATATATATATATATATATATATATATATATATATATATATATATATATATATATATATATATATATATATATATATATATATTAGAGTATTGCTTTACACATAAAAATGAGACTGCTAATAATACGTTTAGTGACCATATACACTACCATTTAAAAGTTTGGAAACATTACTATTTTTAATGTTTTTGAAAGAAGTCTCTTATGCTCATCAAGCCTGCATTTATTTGATCAAAAATACAGAAAAAACAGTAATATTGTGAAATATTATTTCAATTTAAAATAATGGTTTTCTATTTTAATATACTTAAAAAAAAAAAAAAAAAAAAATTCTGTGATGCAAAGCTGGATTTTCAGCATCATCACTCCAGTCTTCAGTGTCACATGATCCTTCAGAAATCATTCTAATATGTTGATTTGATACTCAATTATTATCAATGTTGAAAACAGTTGTGTTGCTTAATATTTTTTGGAAACTGAGATAATTTTTTCAGGATTCATTGATGAATAAATACTAAATAGTCAAAAAGAACAGCATTTATTCAAAATAGAAATATTTTCTAACAATATAAATCTTTATTATCGCTTTTGATCAATTTAACACATTCTTGCTGAAAAAAGTATTAATTTCTTCCAAAAAAGAAAGAAAAAAAATACTGACCCCAAACTTTTGAACAATAGTGTATATTGTTACAAAAGATTTAATTTAAATAAATGCTGCTCTTTTTTAACTTTTTATTCATCAAAGAATCCTGAAAAAAAGTATTACGTTATAAAAAAAATATTAAGCAGCACAACATTTGTAATAAATCAGCATATTAGAATGATTTCTGAAGGATCATGTGACACTGAAGACTGGAGTAATGATGCTGAAAATTCAGCTTTGCCAACGCAGACATAACTGTGTAACAGTGGGTACGGAAAGTATTCAGACCCCCTTAAATTTTTCACTCTTATTTGTTATATTGCAGCCATTTGCTAAAATCATTTAAGTTCATTTTTTTTTTCCTCATTAATGGTACACACAGCACCCCCATATTGACAGACACAGAATTGTTAACATTTTTGCAGATTTATTAAAAAAGAAAAACTGAAATATCACATGGTCCTAAGTATTCAGACCCTTTGCTCAGTATTTAGTAGAAGCACCCTTTTGATCTAATACAGCCATGAGTCTTTTTGGGAAAGATGCAACAAGTTTTTCACACCTGGATTTGGGGATCCTCTGCCATTCCTCCTTGCAGATCCTCTCTAGTTCTGTCAGGTTGGATGGTAAACGTTGGTGGACAGACATTTTTAGGTCTCTCCAGAGATGCTCAGTTGGGTTTAAGTCAGGGCTCTGGCTGGGCCATTCAAGAACAGTCACAGAGTTGTTGTGAAGCCACTCCTTCGTTATTTTAGCTGTGTGCTTAGGGTCATTGTCCTGTTGGAAGGTAAACCTTCGGCCCAGTCTGAGGTCCTGAGCACTCTGGAGAAGGTTTTCGTCCAGGATATACTTGGCCGCATTCATCTTTCCCTCGATTGCAACCGGTCGTCCTGTCCCTGCAGCTGAAAAACACCCCCACAGCATGATGCTGCCACCACCATGCTTCACTGTTGGGACTATATTGGACAGGTGATGAGCAGTGCCTGGTTTTCTCCACACATACCGCTTAGAATTAAGGCCAAAAAGTTCTATCTTGGTCTCATCAGACCAGAGAATCTTTTTTCTTACCATCTTGGAGTCCTTCAGGTGTTTTTTAGCAAACTCCATGCGGGCTTTCATGTGTCTTGCACTGAGGAGAGGCTTCCGTCGGGCCACTCTGCCATAAAGCCCCAACTGGTGGAGGGCTGCAGTGATGGTTGACTTTCTACAACTTTCTCCCATCTCCCGACTGCATCTCTGGAGCTCAGCCACAGTGATCTTTGGGTTCTTCTTTACCTCTCTCACCAAGGCTCTTCTCCCCCGATAACTCAGTTTGGCCGGACGTCCAGCTCTAGGAAGGGTTCTGGTCATCCCAAACGTCTTCCATTTAAGGATTATGGAGGCCACTGTGCTCTTAGGAACCTTAAGTGCAGCAGAATTTTTTTTGTAACCTTGGCCAGATCTGTGCCTTGCCACAATTCTGTCTCTGAGCTCTTCAGGCAGTTCCTTTGACCTCATGATTCTCATTTGCTCTGACATGCACTGTGAGCTGTAAGGTCTTATATAGACAGGTGTGTGGCTTTCCTAATCAAGTCCAATCAGTATAATCAAACACAGCTGGACTCAAATGAAGGTGAGAACCATCTCAAGGATGATCAGAAGAAATGGACAGCACCTGAGTTAAATATATGAGTATCACAGCAAAGGGTCTGAATACTTAGGACCATGTGATATTTCAGTTTTTCTTTTTTAATAAATCTGCAAAATGTCAACAATTCTGTGTTTTTCTTAAATTGAAACTTAAATGATTTTAGCAAATGGCTGCAATATAACAAAGAGTGAAAAATTTAAGGGGGTCTGAATACTTTCTGTACCCACTGTATATTTAAAAGTATATTATAATAGAAAACCATTATTTTAAATTGTGATAATATTTTACAATATTTTTGTTTTTTCTTTATTTTTGATCAAATAAATGCAGCCTTGATGAGTAGAAGAGACTTTTTTCGAAAATATTAAAAATAGTAATGTTTCCAAACTTTTGAATGGTAGTGTATGTTTTGCATTACAAAATATTTAGTTCCACAACAAAAAATATTTTACAAACTGTCCAAAATATTTTGAACAAACTTTTTTTTTTTTTTTTTAGTAAATGATTTTGGTTTTGTTCTGATTATGTATGGTCTAATGAAATGTAGCCCTTAAGTCCAGCTATAGGTCAATGTTTTATAAAGGGACCCTTGCATATTTTACATCTTTCAAACTGCGTCAAAATATCCCTTGTCATGTCGGCCTTTACCCCCTTTTACATGGCATTTCACCTTGTTGGAATCTGTGTATGTCTGTTTGGTTGGTTGCTAGAGCAGCCGACGGGTCTTTTTGAAAGACAACCTACTGGGCAACTCCCACCACTCCCCATAACCCCTTCCCATGCGTGGTTTCACATGTCCTGGCATTTGGACACCACATTCCCCCGGCGCCATCAGACTACCAACTTCCCATCTGTACAGGCCATACTGATGCAGGATCAGTTCAAGTAAATGTATTTAACACAGGACAGGGAGAGGATAACTTCTGAAATGAAGTTATTTAGCAGACATTATGTTTTAGTGAAATAATTGCAACAAAAAATATGTAACTGATAGACATTATGGCATCTAATGGATTTGACAGTGAAGCACTGCCATGCCAGAAGAAATGTAACCACCATCTTCCTACATGACACATTTTATACCCTGAATTCATCTGTAACTCCAGGGTTAGAGGTCATTTTCTGAGTATAGTACTCTCATGGTGTGCTGAAAATAAATTATATCATGAGATTTATGATGAAGCATTGTGGGAACATCTAAACACTGTGGTCAGGTTAATTTTAGATTTAGATCTTTTGGACTTGATTTTAAATGATAATGTTGCTGTTTTTGATCAGAAAATAGTCTTTGTATGACTACACTTTATGTCAAAAATACACTTCACAGATACACAAACAATAGACAAGATTAAAAGTTGTCAAAGAAACTTGTGTGTGGGAACAGGAGATATTTCTGTAGTGGTGGACTTCAGTAATGAAGTACAAGAGTGCCCAATCTGCATTTAGCATTTAGTATTGATTCTTTTCATAGATAATATTTTCTGAAAACAATGTTTTAGGAACTAAAAGCACTCTGCTAAATTTTTACTCAGATGAGACCCACAATCAATGGCTTTGGGTGCAGTGTTTTATCATTAGAGTTTTTTTTATTTTTATTTTTTATTTTGGTAGGACTCACCATTAATTCTCCATAAGGGACAACAACAGGTACAACAGAACTGAAACCGTCCCAGATGGGACCCAGATGAGCCAGGGAACCCACGATCCCTGGCTTTGGCAGATATCTGGGGCTTTGGGGGTGGGACTAAAACACACACACACAGGTTTGTTTTGCTATCAAAGTGAGGACATTACTTAGGCGTAACGGTTTTTATACTGTACAAACTGTACATTCTGTCCCCCTACTCTACCTTTACCCCTAAACCTACTTGTCACAGAAAACATTCTGCATTTCTACATTTTTAATAAAACATTTAGTATGTTTTAAAGCTATTTTAAACATGAGAACTCATGAAATGTCCTCCTATTTCATGTTTCAATGTAATACCAGTGTAATACCCATGTCATTATACAAATTTGTGTTCTCATAAATCATGAAAACAAGCACACACACACACGTCTGGATGAATGACTACTTTAAAAAAGTAATTTTCATTCTTCTTTTGAAGAAATGTAATTACCAGTGACATTCACCACTTTGCATTCACACACACTCACCTGGAAAGAATATTGAATAAGTTATATACAATAAGTTATATGCAAATACAAATTTGTATGCCGTTGCCATTGCTCCAGTAGAATAGCTCTAAAAAGTATTATGTTTCATAGAGTGGCTCTGATTACTTGATTCCTGAACATTCTGAAACTGTAACATTCAAAGGTGCAATATTTTTGCAGTAAAATATCCAAAAATCACTAGGCCAGTGTTATATATTTTGTTTACTTGAGTACTTACAATATCCCAAATGTTTGCAACTATTTGTAAATCGTGAGAAAATTGCAATTTAAAACAAGGCTCCGGGACGTGTGAGGAGTCGCCTGTCAATTACGTCACACCCGTGTTACCCTCGGTTTTATTTTGTAGAAACCATGGAAACACCAAAGACGCTTTAATATATTACACGTTTTAATATACATAATTATTTGTATTAACAGTAATACATAATTTTCTCCATCAAACAATACGTTTTAAAATTAATTCCATGCCATTTATCAACACAAGCCATCCAGCATTTAATATATTCTAAAATCGATCTATCTTACTGCAGTGTGCAACAGTGTCTCACAGCAGCCACCGAGCGAACGCACAGAGTAACGTTATAACATCATTTTCAACACTCAAATGTATCTAATATGATAAACAGAGCTGCGTTACCTCATACTCATGACCAGAAAAGCGGAAGCAGCGCCGGCGACTGTGTCATAATAAATGTTCTGTTGCTCGTGAGGCGTGTGTTGTGCAGTCGCTCCAGTGGCCTCGTTCAGCTCCCACAACACTCGGTCCTGCTCTGCTTCATACTAAATAACCTCATCCATGAACATGATTTGTTCCCGAGTCCTATCCCTATTCTTTTGCACCATCCGTTAAGGTGGAGACCACATGTCCCAAGATTCCGCACTCAAACTTGGCGTCATCAAGCTACGCCTTTGTTTTGAATAGGCTTCTAGCGGTCTCTTGCGGCCAAAATTATTACATATTGTACCTTTAAAAAAAGTTAAGACAAGCGTCGCACTAAAATGTTTCAGAATAAAAACATTCCATGAACAATGTATAAATAACATGTTTGTCCTAATGTTTTGAGAACATTACAGACCATATAACTTTGAACGAATCTTCTATTAATGTTACTGGAAGAATGTTTGTTCATAGCTTGCCAGAATGTTAGCCAAAATTCTGAGAACGTTCCCTGTTAGCTGCAGGGGAACTACACTGAAACTTGTGATAAAAATCCTAAAGGCTTTCACAGAAGAAACAAAGACAGAACAAAAAAATTATAAACTTTTTTGCAAAACTCATTTCCCCTGTCTGCTGCTAATTCACACTACTGACCATGTGACACAATAGGCAAGCATGAATTGAACACAACAGGTTAACTACAGTGCTAGAGGCTTTTGCATCTGAAGTCTTCATATATATATATATATATATATATATATATATAGCCAGATTATATAGTAACAAAACTGAATATAACATTACATACAGTACAGTCCAAAAGTTTGGAACCACTAAGATTTTTAATGTTTTTAAAAGAAGTTTCGTCTGCTCACCAAGGCTACATTTATTTAATTAAAAATACAGTAAAAAACAGTAATATTGTGAAATATTATTACAATTTAAAATAACTGTGTACTATTTAAATATATTTGACAAAGTAATTTATTCCTGTGATGCAAAGCTGAATTTTCAGCATCATTACTCCAGTCTTCAGTGTCACATGATCCTTCAGAAATCATTCTAATATGCTGATTTGCTGCTCAATAAACATTTATGATTATCTCAATGTTGAAAACAGTTGTGTAATTGTTTTTCAGGATTCCTTGATGAATAGAAAGTTCAAAAGAGCAGCATTTATCTGAAATACAAAGCTTCTGTAGCATTATACACTACCGTTCAAAAGTTTGGGGTCAGTAAGAATTTTTATTTTTATTTTTTTGAAAAGAAATTAAAGAAATGAATACTTTTATTCAGCAAGGATGCATTAAATCAATCAAAAGTGTCAGTAAAGACATTTATAATGTTACAAAAGATTAGATTTCAGATAAACACTGTTCTTTTGAACTTTCTATTCATCAAATAATCCTGAAAAAAAATATTGTACACAAATATTTTGTACAATTGTACACATTAAATGTTTCTTGAGCAGCAGATCAGCATATCAGAATGATTTCTGAAAGATCATGTGACACTGAAGACTGGAGTAATGATGCTGACAATTCAGCTTTGCATCACAGGAATAAATTACTTTGTGAAATATATTCAAATAGAAAACAGTTATTTTAAATTGTAATAATATTTTACAATATTACTGTTTTTACTGTATTTTTAATTAAATAAATGTAGCCTTGGTGAGCAGACGAAACTTCTTGTAAAAACATTAAAAATCTTAGTGGTTCCAAACTTTTGGACTGTACTGTACATTGTGAGGGCATAATAGTAGGCTATGTTTTAAATTGCATAAAGTTTCTTGATGCACTTTTTGATCACAGGGACACCGATCACATACATTCCAATCACAGATGCATTGAGAGATATATATATATATATATATATATATATATATATATATATATATATATATATATATATATATATATATATATATATAAATAGCATTAATGTTTACACATTTGTATTCTGTATAAACAATACTTAATAAAGTGTTTTGAGATTGTTGAGTCCCTGCCCCATCAAATCCACTCTTTTTCCTGGAGGCCCTTAGGAAAGTAGCCTGGTGGTGACGGGGCACAGACTGGAAGTCTATTAATAGCCATGACAGCAGCAGCTGTGGAGTAACATCGCAACTTCTCACTCACTATGGTTAGCCTGGGGAACAGGAAGAACTATGGGGGTTGCAGCAACAGAGATCTTATTTGGTATCACATATATTTGATGACACAAACACAGAGTTTTATTACTCTGATTTCCCAGGTGCACTGTGAGAGTTTATGACAGAAGAAAAACAAATTAAGAACATTTCATCATTGAAAGGATGATGTGATATATCTAAAATATTAAGCCCTTCTCACATGATAGTGTAATATTTTATAAAGCTGAAGGCATTTAAAGACAAAAACATGAGATGAAACATTTCACATACGCACAAGTTTTCTAATTAAACTCATATTAATCGGGTCATCATTTAGCATTATCATTAATGTTATTAAAGTAAAAGAAAGTAGCACATATTTCAGGATTGTCACCAACACAAATTTATAAAACTCAATATTTTCTTTTCTTGCTTCAACTCAAAATGTCACAGGTTGTAATTTCTGTTTAATAAAGCAAAAACTAAATATTTCACAAATATATATATATATATATATATATATATATATATATATATATATATATATATATATATATATATATATATATATATATATAATTTTCTTATCATTTACTCACCCTCATGTCAACCCCAACCTGTATTATTTCCTTTCTTGACATTTTGAAGAATCCATTTGAAACGGAAAAACACTGGGCACCATTATCTTTCATCGTATGGACAAAAGGCACAGGGACATTTTTTTAAAATATCTTCATTTCTGTTCCACAGAAGATATAAAGTCATACAAGTCTGCACTCTAAAAAATAAAACATTGGTTCAACAAAAAAAAAAAATGTTAATGTTTTCCACTAAAATTTTTAACTTAAGCCAATTGGGAGAATTACATTAATTCAAAGCAATATTTTGAGTTGATCCAACATAATGTTTTAAGTAAGGTGAAGACGTTTTTTTGCCACAATAAAAACACATTTCTAAGTAACATGAACTTAATAATTGTCAACATGAATGCAATTATTTAAGTTGATCCAACATAATGTTTTAAGTAAGGTGAAGACGCTTTTTGGACACAATAAAACGCATAGAAGTAACATGAACCATGATGGTAAATCTCCAAAAACCCACATTAACAGAAACTCTTCTAAATTAGCATAACAAAACACTAATTACTGCTAAATCTCCCACACCATTAATCTTGTGCAAAAAACATTATATAACACTTAATTTTAGCATTTACTCTCCCTTTCAAGTGCCATGGGCAAAGCATGATGGGAAATATAAATCCCAGCCCAGTTTCACTTAACTTAAGTTCGTCTAAATTAAAAGAAGTGTTCATAGAACTCAAAACAATGAAACACGTTTACACGTCATCAGATTGTATTTTACATTAACAGAACTTAAAATTAAATACATTTTTGATTAACTGAAAATGTTAAACTATGACAAGTCATGATAGTATATCGAATCAATAGGCATAATTTGTGTCATCCAAGCTCAATAAAATAACAAGTAAAAAGTCTAACAGCATTTCAGAACTTGATTTTTTATTTCACAACAATATATATATATATATTTAAGTAATGACTAAAGGTCCCCTGAATTAGTTTTTAGAGTCTGGAATGCATGAAGGTGAGTGAATTCTGACAGAATTTACAGTTTTGGCTGAATGAACCTGAAGACGCATACCTCTGGTTGGAAATCATATTTTGACATTACAAAATATATAACTTTATAGGTACGTTAGCAAAATGTTCTTAGAACATATGGGGATAGGGTCTCTGTCTTTACTTTGAAGACAATATGTCATGATTAAATCTAATTTCAGATTAAAATAATATTTTAAATAGAAGACAGTGGCTAAAAAGGAGAGTATCCTGTTAGTTTCGCAAAGGTGAAAGCTAAAGTTTGGAATTAATGTTGAAAAGAAAATGACCTATAATATTATCATAAATATATCCAAATTTAAATGCCGAACCTTTCATATTGAACATTTTAAATAAGCACAAAAACTCATGTAGAATTATCAATGCAATATTGTTTTACAGAGGTACAAGAGCTCTTCCTGGTAAGCAGAAGAAATGACAGCACATTCTACATGATGTGCCCTGTGCCACCTCATGCCCCATACATTTGCTTCACCCAGCTGCTGGAAACCAGACCTCATGACAGCTGAGGAAGCAAGGTTTAGAAAAGAGAGAGACAAGTGGGGGCCAATGTGAGGGGTGATAACAGTGACAGAAAAATGTGGGTGGGGGCAGATGGGTGGTCCACTATATATAGCCCAGCTTCGCCGCTTGACCCTCATTCTACCACACAGCCCTAAGCGACCCAGCATTTTCACACCGTACAATCCTTAGAGGCCCAGTCATGAGCAAGACGTATTCAACTTCTGCCGAGACGGCTTCCTCTTACCGCCGTACCTTCGGCTCCGGTCTGAGCTCCTCCATTTTCTCTGGCCGTGGTTCTGCTGGGTCCTCTCGTATGTCTTCCAGAGTTTATGAGGTGAGCAAGAGCTCCGCTTCTCCCATTTATTCCAGCCACCGCGCATCCAGCTCTTCCTTGGGTGGTGGCTCAATGGTCCGTTCCTATGCCGGTCTTGGCGAGAAGCTGGACTTCAATCTGGCCGATGCCATGAACCAGGATTTCCTCAATACACGCACTAATGAGAAGGCAGAGCTGCAACATCTCAATGACCGTTTTGCCAGCTACATCGAGAAGGTGCGCTTCCTGGAGCAGCAGAACCAAGCGTTGACTGTGGAGATTGAGCGTATGCGGGGCCGCGAGCCCACGCGTATCGCAGAGATGTATGAGGAGGAGATGAGAGAGCTACGCAGACAGGTGGATGCACTGACCAATCAGAGGTCTCGCGTTGAGATAGAGAGAGACAACCTGGCCGATGACCTACAGAAACTGAAACTGAGGTGAGAGCTTCAAGAAGTATTTACGACTATGCATCTTTTGCTTTTTGTAAAAGTTTTGATTCATTCAGATTTACTTTGAATTTAAATTTGAAATATTATATTACTAAACGTACAAAAAAAAGTTGGTGTTTGGATTTAAATAGGCAAATGCTTAAGAATCTATGATTGGATCATTATTGCAGTGATTATTATGTTTCTTCCATGTTAGATGTTTGGGAATGGTTCTTCTAACCCTTAAAGATGGAGTGTGTAGTTTAGTTTCTTAAACAACCATATAGGAAGACACATCATGGCCATATTCCAGGATGACAATGTCAAAATTCACCAGGGTTAAAATTGTGAAAGAATGGTTCAGAGAGCATGAAGAATCATTTTCAGAGTCCAGACCTAAAATCAGTGAAAGTCTTTGGGATGTGCTTGAGTAGACTTTACAGAGTGCTCACCTCTTGCATTGTCAATACAAGATCTTGACCAAAAATTTATGCATCTCTTTAAGGAAATAATAATTTTTTGGTCAAAATCTTGTACCGACAATGCAAGAGTCAAGCACTCTTTAAAGTCTACTCCAGCACATCCCAAAGACTTTCAATAAATCTAATGTCTGGACTTAGAGATGCCAATTCATGTGTGAAAATCATATTTATGCACCTTCCCAACCATTCTTTCACAGTTTGGGAACTGACATTGTCATCATGGAATATGGCCATGATACTATACGTCTTCCTACATGTTAAAGAAATGAAAAGCTACACGTTCCATCAAATAGGGTTAGAAGAACTGTTGCCAACCATACAACATGCTAGAAACATCATAATCACTGCAATAATGATCCAATCATAGACTCTTAGTCATTTGCCTATTTAAATACAAACACGCTGGGCAGTGTAGTGTAATGTTCTGGCAGGTTCTCTGAAAGTAATGAACAAACATTCTTCCAGTAACATTAATAGAACATAACTTAACATTTGCATAACCAAGAAAAAAACGTTTTTAAAACATTTAAAAAAACTGGACATTTTGAATGTTCAGAGGACATTGAAGAATAATGTTTTCATAACTTAATGGCAATGTTACCAAAACATTCTTAGAACTTATTTTTTATAAGCTTTGTAAGATGGATATATTGTGTGATATCCAGACAGTAAAAAGAAATGTGTAAAGTAAAGTGTATCTAGTGTTGTGTTGAAGTGATTTGGTTTATTTCCCTCAGAGTACATAAGTCCACACTTTATGGAGGCATAGTGACATTTATTATATAATATGTGGGGCCTGGAAGAAGGCACACAGTGTAAAACTGGAAGTCATGATGGTGCTCGTAACTCATGTCATTGAGTTGTGAATTTGGGAAAGGACATTTAAGGGACATCTACTTACAATTTCTAACAACTAAAATTCTCCCCAAAACATTCTAAAACAACATAATGAGCATGAATTTTGAAAGAAATGCTTTAAAATACCCTGGGTTTGATGCCATCATGGCCAGATTTCTAAAACACAAGCAGTAGACATGAAACACAGAGACGGAACAGGGGTCAGGACCACCTCAGACGTTAAAGACAACATACTTAAGTCGGGGTATATGGTAACCCCAAGTAGCAACCACCGTTGTAACTCATGTAAGTGTATGATGTTGGAAAGAGTATAAGTGTTATTCCTATTTGCAAAAGTACCCAGGGTCCTATTACACATTGCTCAGATTAGACTGCTATTATTAGCCTCTTCAATAAACCCCCCAGCACTGCAGAGAATGCACATCCCTAAAAATAACCCTTATCTTGCTCATAGTGTGTTTCGGTCTGCCTGAGCGCATTGCATTCAAGGGCCCCATAGAAACCACACCATGTTATCAGCACTAATGATAACTGTTGAAAGCCTACCAACATCAATTCCTATGCAGAGATATTGTTTAAAGTGAACCTGATGGTGTGCTGACACATAGAGATTATATAGAACTCATTATGTGATTTGCAGCTACAGCTATAAGTTCTGGATCTCTAGCAATATATGAAAAAACAACTAAAACATTATGGGTATTGAAGCTTTCCATTACTTTCTAGTGCCAATAGAGCCTTCAACTTTGGCATGACATGATTTATGGCTCAACTCCTTTTATCTCTCAGATGCCAAATGACTGCCAACAATTACATTCATGAAACCGGATATGTGCCACATTAACAACATACCTCTTTCAAACGAATGTCAGGGACATTTACATTCAACCTGAGCTATGTGTAACTCCAAGCAGTATGTGAGAATATAATGTTCCGTCTTGATCTCTGTGCATGAAGGAATAACAACTTTACAAGCTGCTCTCAGCATATCTCAAAGACTGAGGGCATGAAGGACACCTTGGCCATTATACAAGCTCTATTTCTGGCCATGCAGTAATTCCTAAATAGCAAATTACAATATACGTCATTAAAAATCATCTTAATTCAACTTTAAAGACTTAACAGGCTAGTTAGAGCACTAAATATGTTTTGTTAAGTCATATTTACTTCATATATTACTTCATATTTGTCTTCCACAGACTTCAAGAGGAGATCCACCAGAAAGAAGAAGCCGAGAACAACCTCTCTGCTTTTAGAGCTGTATGTTCTCTAAACCATCTTTAGTTTTTAGTAAAATTTTGTCTGAGAAAGTTACCTTTAGTGACACATAGAGTGTGACTGGAAAGACCAGAATTTAAGCCTCTTTTGCATTGTTTAACATGAAAGACACACATATAAATACAAAGCAATTCAATTTGATGAATGACAATGACTGAATTATTCCACAATTGTTGTGTTCTCTGTAGGATGTAGATGCTGCCACTCTGGCCAGGCTGGACCTGGAAAGACGTATCGAGGGCCTTCATGAAGAGATTGCATTCCTCAAGAAGGTCCACGAGGAGGTTTGTACACATCTAAAGTTACATTCCTCAACATTTTCCACGACAATACGTGACTAACTGTTCATCTCTCTGTCTGCGACCTCCCTCGCTCTCATACCAACACGTCCACTGACCTTTTACTCACGAGGCTCTGAAGTCAAGTTCTTTAAATGCACTCTCTGCTTTTTATTTGACATGTAAGGATAAAATGGTCACATGTGGGTCTGTGTGTGTGTGTCAGCTGCACACTGACAGTGAGGGGGCAGTGTAAAGCTGTGCAACAGATGCATCCCTATAATTAAACAGAGACAGATTCTCTGAGACACAGCTGTGAGTAGGGTGGTGGAAAAAGAAAAAGGCCTTACAAGGCCTCACAGTCCTACAATTACAACAGAGATAAAAAATAATTACAGCTACACTCTTCAAAATAAAGGATCCAAAAGGGGGGTTTCCCAGCAATGCCATAGAAGAACCTTTTTGGGTTCCCTAAAAAAACTTCTTAAAAGAACCATTTTTTCTTAGTGTGAAGAAGATTTGAATAATCTGAAAGATCTCAGAAGATTCTTGTTTGGCATCTATAAAGAACTTTTGACATTCATGGATCCTTTCCATTCCACAATCGGTTCTTTATAGTGGAAAAAGGTTCTAAAATGTTCTTAAAAAAACTGTTCACTGAAGGTTCATTGGGGAACCAAATATGGTTCTTCTATGGCATCGCTGTGAAAACCTCCCTTTGTAACCTTTATTTTGAAGAGTGTATAAAGATCCTTTTGTGCTGTGGAAAGGTTTCATGGATATTAAAGGTTCTTAGAACCATCAATGCCAATAAAGAACCTTTAGAGTTTCATAGTCTCATTCATTAATGGGTTCCATAGAATAAAGTCACTTTTTAAATCATTCCTCCAATGCAAATAAACAGTTTACATTATGGTTGGATTCCTGCTTCAATCTCAGAATGACACTAACTTTCTTTATACTCGAATCAATATAAAAAAGTGCACTCTGAAGCCATGTCTCTGTGTTTACCTTTTCCTTTAGGAGATCCGTGAGCTGCAAAACCAGATGCAGGAGAGTCAGGTACAGATCCAAATGGACATGTCCAAGCCTGACCTGACCGCCGCCCTGAGGGACATCCGCCTGCAGTACGAGGGTATTGCTGCCAAGAATATCGCAGAGGCCGAGGAATGGTATAAGTCTAAGGTCTGTATCAGAGATTTTAGAAATATGCAGACATACAATTCAAAGGCTATATTCAGATCTATGTATCTAGACTGAAAGTAGCCAGGAGTTTGAGCTAAACTATTTTGTTCCACCCACAGGTGTCAGATCTGAACCAGGCAGTAAACAAGAATAATGACGCTCTCAGACAAGCCAAGCTGGAGACCATGGAGTTCCGTCACCAGATCCAGTCCTACACTTGTGAGATTGACTCTCTCAAGGGCACCGTAAGTCCTTAAAATCACCATGAAAACCATACTTTTTGATATGAAATATTGTGGTACATTTGAGTGACAACCTGTCACTCAAATGAGATCAAACAATAGCAAACCACAATGATCCAATCAATTCCCAATAGACAAAATCAAGTTCCACCCTACATTTTTTCTTGCTCAAGAAGCCATTTCACTCGGATATACGTCACAATAGTGAAGAAAAGACACACAACTTCTGTTTCATGCCGACTTTAGATGGGCTCTAAGCCAAATTATCATTTTCCAGCCAAAACAAATATTAGCTCAGCCTCTGCACACTGAACTTACTAATTATGAAGGCTATAATATGTTTCCCCAGTAAATTTATTTCAGTAAAGAGCCAACAGTAATGGCCCACTGTATCGCTAGAAATCTACTGAACTCATCCTCAGTTCATCTCATCTCCAGTCTTTCTTTTCCTTCTGTACACCAGTTTCAATCATACCTACTTGTTGTCCTTTCTTTCTCTCAACTTCTTGTCATTCTGTCTGTAGAATGAGTCTCTGATGAGGCAAATGAGGGAGATGGAGGAAAGGTTGGGTCGTGAGGCCGGAGGTTATCAGGACACCATTGCACGTCTTGAGGGTGAGATCACAAAAATGAAGGACGAGATGGCTCGCCACCTCCGTGAGTACCAGGATCTGCTGAATGTCAAGATGGCACTTGATGTGGAGATCGCCACCTACAGGAAGCTTCTGGAAGGAGAGGAGGGCAGGTAAGAGATAGAAGGTATTTGGACAGGTTTTGCTTATTGTTCTTAACTGATATAACAAAACATTATTTCATATTATTATTATTTACCTTGTTTTCAGGATCTCTCTGCCTGTGCAGTCCTTTTCTTCCTTGAATTTCAGAGGTGAGTTTGGTACAAGAGAAACTATCAAGAACTTTTTTTGTCCACACAATGATTGGGGTTCCAAACTAATTTGGGTTACACTTTATTTCGATAGTCCACTTTAGACATTCTACTAACTATAAGTAACTTTGCAACTACATGTTAACAACCAGTCATTAGAGAATTAGTAGACTAATATCTGCTAACACTTTATTTTGATGGTCCCCACGAGACATTACGTAACTTTGCAAGTAGCCTACATTTCAACTTACCTAACCCTAACCTAATCTGCTAATACTCGAATGAGAGTTAGTAGACATCTAGTTGCAAATTAATGAGAGTTATTTGACATCGAGTTGTAAAGTTACTTACAGGGATAGTTCACCCAAAAATGAAAATTATCCCATGATTTACTCACCCTCAAGCCATCCTAGGTTTATAACAATCTTCTTTCAGATGAACACAATCCGAGATATATTTAAAAATATCCTTAGTCCATGTTTATAATGGTTGTGAATGGTAACCCACATTCTGAAGACAGAAAATATGCGTCCTTCCATAAAAAAAGTAATCCATACGGCTCCAAGGGGTTAATAAAGGCCTTTTAAAGTGAAGGGATGTGTTTTTGTAAGAAAAATATCCATATATAAACTTTATGAAGTCAAATATATGACCTTCTGGCAGACGACCGTACGCATTTTGCGCACGTCAATTTGGGCGGAAGAGCAACCTTTGACCCGAACGCAATGACGAACGTGGAGGCGAAGTGGAGAGAGCAAAACAAAACACCGGTCACGAGTTAGAAGTCTAAAATGAGAAATGTCAGAGGATTTTGATATAAGAGAAGAGGAGCTTGAGTTTGTTGGCTAGCCTGCAAGAGGCATCTAAGCCTATGATATTAATACATCCTGCGTCATACATCGCGTCACGGGTTACTCATTTGGCACAAGTCAACTTGCGCATTCTGCGTACGGTCGTCTACCGGAAGCTTGTTATTCGACTTTATAAAGTTTTATATATGGATATTTTTGGTATGGATTACTTTTTTTATGGATGGATGCATATTTTCTGGATAAGGATATTTTTAAATATATCTCGGATTGTGTTCATCTGAAAGAAGATTGTCATATAAACCTAGGATGGCTTGAGGGTGAGTAAATCATGGGATAATATTCATTTTTGGGTGAACTATCCCTTTACAGTGTAACCCAACTTTGGACCTCACCAACTCAAAAATCTCTAGTGTTCCACAGTAGAAAGATAGTCATACAGGTTTGAAAGAACATGAGTGTGAGTAAATGATGACAGAATTTACACTTTTAAATGAGCTATCCCTTTAATAATAAATATTGTTGAGCAATGTTGTCTTCTTCATCCACAAGGGGGGGCAAAAGCCATTGTATTTTTTCGTTTTAACACCCAAGTCTCCTTGTGCTTTGTTGTGTTTCGAGTACATCAACTGAAGATGAAATCAATAATTCAGTATTTATGTATTTACTATGTGAGGCTCAGTTTAATGATGCCGAGATATGAATTGTGTTGCCATAGAGACCAGCCCGGAGCAGCACCAAAAGCAACAACAGAGAGCATCTGAAGTCCACTCTAAGAAAACAGTTCTGATCAAGACCATTGAGACCCGGGATGGCGAGGTAACATAAATGCACAAACAAACACTTGCTAACAGGCTAGACTTATTGTGTCATTAATTGAATTTACAGACTGTCCAATCTCAAAAACGTGTGTTATATACATAAACACGCACATATAACTTATACTGAATATAAGCATACATATAATCGTAATCATCCAAATAATTTTCTATTTTACCCTAGAGTAGGACAACTAGTGAGGGCTTGAGCGCCCTCAGTGCTCAGTGTGTAAGTTCAGCCATGGCTTATTTGATTCATCTGTTTCTATAGTCCTTTTCCCAAACACTTTCCTAAGAAAATCCTGTTCCCTATTAACCAGCACTGGGTTGCACTGCAAAATCCTCCAATTGTCATGTGAATCACTGTTAATATCAGTTTTCTGCTCTGCTGAATATCACAGAGTGTTTCTGCACAGCACATATGGAGAACTTCATTTATGAAAGAATGTGTCTTGCACTAGCCCAGTATTGATTTGCAGCAGGAAAAGGGCTATTTTAACTTAAAGAGAAGCCTCTGTTTCTTATTATGGAGTATCACTTTTTTTAGGCACTGTGTTTTCCCAGCATTTATGTGCAGCATGTGAATCATCTGTATCCTATCCAGACACCCTGTCTCTAATCATTCCCTTTTTGTTCCCTCCCTTCAGGTCGTCAGCGAGTCCACACAGCACCAGCAGGACATCATGTAAAGCCAATGAAACAGATCAAATTTCATTAGAATCCCTTTCCCTAACTTAGCTACATTTTCACCAATGGCCTCAGGCTTTTTATGCACACGCCCAGTATTATCATGACCCATTACTGCATGTGTGGATGACGCACAAAGACAAAAGGAAAGTGAGCTGAAGAACGAGAGGGAGAACGAGCGAAACGGCGCGATACACATACTCTCTGGAGTGTAAGTGGAGTCTGAAAGTGGCCAGTTGATCTCAGAGTTTCTGTTTATATGAATGTATGCGTGCATGTGTGGTTGGGTCATAATGGGAAAATCTGAGACACTGTTCCACCTCTACAAAAACAATAAACAGTATTTCCCTCCTATAAAATTGAAGGCTTCTGTGCTTTTTGTATTAATCACATAGTATGAAGTACAACACATTGTATTAAGTGATTTAAGCCAGTTTCTGTGCAGACGACAACACTCAGTAGTATGGCCTGGTTACAAAAAAAAAAAAGGTATTGAACATTTCCACTATTATTGCCCATGCAAAAAGGTTAACACACACTGACCTTTTGTCAATCCAGAAATATTAAATAGCCTTTTTTGCAAAACACATTTTTGAACAAAAATATAAATGTAAAATATAAAACCAGCCAAAATTGTAATTAATAAAATACATAAAATTACAAATTATGATCTCAGGAAGCTTCGGAGCGTTATGAATCAGCGTATTGAATCATGATTCGGATCGCGTGTCAAACCGCCAAACTGCTGAAATCACGTGACTTTGGCACTCTGAACTGCTTTTTTTACATTCTTTATCGACCCGGATCTATATCTAACACAGAAGGATCTCTACCTGTCCCCATTATAAAAAAACTCCTCTGATATTAGAGTAACAATTACAGAAGAATAAAATAAATCGTATTTTATTACCTTTTGGAGCTTGAAAGGGCTCCGTTTGTGCAGATGTTTTATGCCATCATCACTGTCCTCGTCAGAGCTCATTTCCCAGTAAATTCAGCAAATAATGGGCTAGTTTTATGTTTGAGGTCACGAATATGAGCCCATTCACGATCTCAAACATATTCTCAAAACCATATAATTTTCAACATCTTCAAAATCAATATTTCGATCGCCAACAGCTTCACCAGATCAATCCAGTAACAGTTACAGTCATATTTGATTGCGTTCAGTACTTGCTCTGCAGTAAATCGCTGAGCCATTTCATGTTTGTTTTATTATTTCGTTTTCTGTCTGAATGAGTCGTCACTTCAGCATTGTGCATCAGACATTGCCACCTTGTGGAATAAAAGTGAATTGCACTTATTCCGTCATCTAAGATTCAATTATTGTTGTGCAGAAAAAATATACGAACACTCATACACACCTCGGGTCGTTAGCGACCCTATACAATTTTTACAAAAAATGAATACAAAAATAGGCATTCTTTTATAATTTTATGATTTTTTTCTTGTTATATTATTTATAATGAATTGAGGAATACCAAGAAGGTTGATGTCTAACTTAAAAAAATGAACGAGGAGGAGGGTAGTGAAAGAAGTCCCGGGTCACTAAAGACCCGAGGTATGCATTTAAGGGTTAAATATGTTTTTAGTACCTTTATGGATCTTGAGAAAGGAAATGTCATTGCTGGCTATAGAGGCCACTCGGAACCATTGGATTACAACAAAAATATCTTAATTTGTGTTCCAAAGATTAACAAAGGTCTTACGGGTGTGGAACAGAATGAGGGTGAGTAATAAATGACAGAATTTTCATTTTTGGCTGAACTAACCCTTTAAATACATAAAGTATAAGATAAGTATAAGATATAAGATATTTAATTATTGCAGGTTTGTGTGGTATTCTGAGTTTGCATTTCACAGTTTTTATTCATTTTGAGGAATACTGAATCTGTTTTTGTGCAAAAGAGATGAGTAAAAGCTCACATTTATCTAGAACTGAAATACTCATCATGTTTACTCAGCGCACACAACGCCTCTGCACTTACTCACAATTCCCTCAACATGAGGACAGGAGAGCTGTCAGTCAATACATGGGAAAACATTATTTGAAAAAGTAACTCAGCTATTTTGTTATAAATTTAAAAGTAATGCATTACTAGTGACTTAGAAAAAGTAATCTGATTACGTAACTTGTGTTACTTGTAATGCATACATAATTACATAATTTATTAATTACATAATTTTAATTACAAAAATATAGCTGCGAGCAGCGATGGCGGGCCCAAGCCCGGTGGCACCGCCACCCCGGTGGCTTCAGGGCAACTGTGCACAGCGGGCAATAGGCACTTAAAACGGTTAAACATCAAAGGACTATGTCAAATTCACTCCACATTTACTGCACTACAAGGTGCCGCTATAGAGCCCCTCCTCCCTGCCCATTTTCAAAGGATTACATGTGCCAAGTTTTAACATTATTCTGATGAATTTTGAAGCAAATCAGGTAAAAATAAGAGGGTGATCTCAATGTATGCTGAAAGTGACACATTTTCTGCTTCCAGTTGGTGGCGCTATGACTTTGAATCACAATAGTCACATCCATGTGATCAGCCTTGTACAACGAAGACTAAGCCGAAGTTTCATCAAAATCAATTAATGTATGCAGAAGTTATAACACTTTGTTTCCCTTTTCTTGCCATAAATTCGTTGCCTCGCCACGGCCAAACCGTTTGAGATATCCAAAATCCGTTTGCAATTAAACAACTTCAATGTGTTAGCAACAAGTTAAAAAAAGCTTGGTGTAAATTGGATAAACCCTGTAGGAGTAGTAGTATAAAATTCATAGCCTGTTTTTTCAAAAAATTAACATTCAAACCAAAATAGCTGACTTCCTGTTGGTCGGAGCTAATGAATGTAAATTAGAAAATTGTCCGGCTTGATGAGAACAATATGTGTACCAAGTTTGGTGACTGTAGGAAAAACAAACCCCCCCACTTTTGTCAAAAGGTGGCGCTACTGAGCCCCTCCACC